>NW_027448652.1:72500-246390 GCF_038048845.1 Mixophyes fleayi
TGTGTCTATATTAGGGAATTTAGACTGTAAGCTCCAATAGGGTAGGGACTGATGTGAATGGGTTCTCTGTACAGCGCTGCGCTATTAGTGACACTATATAAATAAATGATAATGAGGATGATGATGATATGTGTTTACTATGCCTATACACATAGCCAGCTTTCACACTTGATTGGCAGATTAATGCATCATTATTGCTAAGTTTGATAACAGTTGTCTAATACAATGACACTGGTAGAGAAAACCACTATAGACATTCACATAAGCAGCTCTCATCATCATCATTTATTGCATAAGACTTCTTTAATTATACTAAGTTTTTGAGCAGGTCTGCATTATACTTAATTATATAAGGGAGATGTACTTTTAGTAAAAAGTAGCTCTCCAATTTCAAAAGTACATCAACGTAGTATTAATACTTAGATTTAAAGATTTTCTGGGATAAATGAAATACATTCCCAGCAGCCATCTCCCTTTGCCTCTATCTTATTGCATATTTTGTCTAGGGATGTGCACCGGCGACTTTTGAGGTCTCGTGTTTTGTGTTTTGGATCCGGATTTTCGTTATTTTTGAGGTTCGGATTTGTCTCGCAAAACACTTGACGAAAGGTCTCGGTTCGGATTTAAGGTATTGGATTCGGATTTTTTTTGAAAAAAACATAAAAAGTTTAAAAATCAAGTTTTTGTGCTTATTTTCACTCCTAGGCTATTATTAACCTCAATAACATTCAATAACAAGCATTTCCACTAATTTACAGTGTATTCTGAACACCTCACAATATAGTTATTAGTCCAAAACGTTGCAACAAGGTATCTTTCTTGACTGCGTAGAGGAGTGGGTCACCACAATATATATTAAAAACCCTGAACTTTTATGATTCGCACCAATAAATGTACCTGGACTGCGTAGAGGAGTGGGTCACCACAATATATTAAAAACCCTGAACTTTTATGAATCGCACCAATAAATGTACCTGGACTGCGTAGAGGAGTGGGTCACCACAATATATATAATAAGAAAACCATCAACTTGTTTGATTCGCACCAATAAATGTACCTGGACTGCGTAGAGGAGTGGGTCACCACAATATATTAAAAACCCTGAACTTTTATGAATCGCACCAATAAATGTACCTGGACTGCGTAGAGGAGTGGGTCACCACAATATATATAATAAGAAAACCATCAACTTGTTTGATTCGCACCAATAAATGTACCTGGACTGCGTAGAGGAGTGGGTCACCACAATATATTAAAAACCCTGAACTTTTATGAATCGCACCAATAAATGTACCTGGACTGCGTAGAGGAGTGGGTCACCACAAGATATATTAAAAACCCTGAACTTTTATGATTCGCACCAATAAATGTACCTGGACTGCGTAGAGGAGTGGGCACTGGGCACCACAATAAAATATATAAAAAACCTTCAACAGATCTGCATTACACTACACATACGGCTGCTCCTCCATCCTCTCCATCATATACATGTTGGAGTTTTAGCGTGTGACAACCTCTTGTTTTTGATAATGTCAGTGCATTTGGAATATTTTTCAATTTGCCCCACACCACTGAATGTACTTTATCTATGATACGCATCTATCTATCTTGACTGCGTAGTGTGGTGGCCCCGGTACACAATTTGGTACCGAGGCCACAATATAATTTAAAAACCCTCCACGTGTCGGAATTCCACCAAACAAGTATCTGGACTGCATAGTGGGGTGGCCCCGGTACCCAATTTGATACCGGGGCCACAATACCTCCTCCAAACATGCTCCAGACAATTCGTCATTGACAGACCCCAGACAGACAGGGTCGTAGTGTTATTGTTTGACTTTGTAAACCCAAAAAAATGTCCCTGTTGCACTTGCACATAGTCGTGCAATGAAGACTGACTTTTTCATTTAAAGGCACGATCTTTAAAGTGTCAGAAAGAGAGAGAAGACACAGGAGAGGAGAGTTGTAGCTGGGGACCTGGGGTGGAAGCTCCCAGGCTCCCCCAGCATTGCCTGGAAGTCTGAGCGTGGTGACTGAGCCAGGGCAAGGAATGTGTGCCCTGGATGATGGGGGAGAACTCC
The DNA here is from genome assembly GCF_038048845.1 of Mixophyes fleayi. Classification (NCBI taxonomy): domain Eukaryota; kingdom Metazoa; phylum Chordata; class Amphibia; order Anura; family Limnodynastidae; genus Mixophyes; species Mixophyes fleayi. Next base: position 74,582 of record NW_027448652.1, read on the forward strand.
ATGCCACTATAGTGAACCCAAGAGAGAGGGGGACACTGCACATGGAAGAGGCCCTGGAGTGAGGGCTGCTACAAGAGGCATGGTAGCTGTAGTGTCAGATCCTGAGGCTGAGAGTACACAGAGTGACGTGTCAGAGCACAGGAGACATTATCCCCGCAGAGGAGGGATGAGCTGCAGTTGAGAGGTCTGCTGTTGAAATAGGACATGCACACTTTAACACACAAATCATTTCAGCGACAGGGCCTACCAAACAACTTTGACTGAAATGATTGGTTTGTTTGGGCCCCCACACCAAAAAAGCTATTCATCTCTCCCTGTACAGACAGACTAAACAGGCTCTACTGAGGCAAGATGTCGTCCTCATCCTCAACCTCTGATTCCTCTCCCCCTACAGTGTGTACTTCCTCCTCATCACACATTATCAATTCGTCCCCGCTGGACTCCACAACCACAGGTCCCTCTGTAGTATCTGGAGGGCAGTGCTGTACTTCATTGAGGAATTGATTATTCATTTTTATAAACATCATTTTTTCAACGTTGTGAGGAAGCAACCTCCTTCGCCGCTCACTGACCAGGTTCCCCGCTGCACTAAAAACTCTTTCCGAGTACACACTGGAGGGGGGACAACTCAGGTAAAATAGAGCCAGTTTGTACAGGGGCTTCCAAACTGCCTTTTTTTCCTGCCAGTAACAATATGGACTGTCTGACATGTCTACTTGGATGGTGTCAGCAAAGTAATCATCCACAATTTTTTCTATTGTCACAGCATCCAATGCAGCGAGAGTAGACATGTCTGCAATGGTTGGCAGGTCCTTCAGTCCGGACCAGATGTTATCAGCATCCCCGCCAGTGCCTCTTTTGGGAAAACTGAGCTTTTTCCTCGCAGCCATAGATGTGGAAGAAAATGAGGGTGGAGCTGTTGGCATGTCACGGTCCTCTTCAGAGGACAATCTCCTGACCAGCAGGTCTTTGCACCGCTGTAGACTTTTGTCCGCCGGAAACAGAGACACAACATACGCTTTAAACCGAGGATCGAGCACGGTGGCCAGAATGTATTCCTCTGACTTTAAAAGAGTGACCACCCTCGGATCCTGGCAAAGCGTACGAAGGGCTACATCCACAAGAGCTACATGCTTGCTGTAATCGCAATGGCTTACCAGCTCCTCCCTCACTTTCTCCAGCTGCTTCTGCAACAGCCTGATCAGGGGAATGACCTGACTCAAGCTGGCAGTGTCGGAACTGACTTCTCGTGTGGCAAGTTCAAATGGCTGCAGAACCTTGCACAACACGGAAATCAGTCTCCACTGCGCTTGACTCAGGCGCATCCCCACTCCTTTGCCTATGTCGTAGGTGGCTGTGTAGGCCTGAATGGCCTTTTGCTGCTCCTCCATCCTCTGCAGCATATAGAGGGTGGAGTTCCAGCGCGTCACAACCTCTTGTTTGAGGTGATGGCAGGGCAGGTTCAAGCTTTTTTGATGTGCCTCTAGTCTGCGGTAGGCACTGGCTGAATGCCGAAAGTGTCCAGCAATTTTGCGGGCCACCGCAAGCATCTCCTGCACACCCCTGTCACTCTTGAGGTAATGCTGCACCACCAAATTAATGGTGTGGGCAAAACATGGGACGTGCTGGAAATTGCCCATATTTAATGCCCGCACAATGTTACTGGCATTGTCTGACACCACAAATCCCCATGAGAGTCTAAGTGGGGTAAGCCACTGGGAGATAATTTCCCTCATTTTCTCTAATATGTTGTCAGCGTTGTGCCTCTTATTAAAGCCTGTAATGCACAATGTTGCCTGCCTTTGCATGAGCAGCCATTTTGTAGATGCTGCTACTGATGCAGCTGTTGCTGTTGCTGCGGAAGGGGATGCATCAACCCAGTGGGCTGTCACAGTCATATAGTCCTTCGTTTGCCCAGAACCACTTGTCCACATGTCCGTGGTTAAGTGGACAGTGGGTACAACCGCATTTTTAAGAGCACTGAGGACACTTGATCGTACTTCTCTGTACATTTTTGGTATGGCCTGCCTAGTGAAGTGGAATCTCGAGGGGATTTGGTACCGGGGACACAATACCTCCATCAACCCTCTAAATCCCACTCCACTGATGGCGGACACCGGGCGCACGTCTAACACCAACATTGCAGTTACAGCCGCAGTTATACGCTTTGCAATAGGGTGACTACTATCGTATTTGGTGGTCATGGCAAACGACTGTTGGACGGTCAATTGTTTGGTGAAAGACTTAGCGGTCTTACGACTTCCCCTCTGGGAAGATGACCGACTAACAGCAGCAACAGCAGCAGTGGCAGTAGTAGGCGTACCGCTGCAGGATTCCTCGGATGAATCCCGTATTGAGGAGGACTCAGTCTGGCTGCTGACTTGGGCTGCAGGACTGAATCTGATGGAGATTGTGGAGGAAGTTGACGAGGAGGGTGTTGCTGGTGTGTATCCAACTGGACCACGGGATTTAGGTGTCCCTGTACCGATGAGGGTCCTAGCCCCAGTTCCTGAACTAACCACTGAACTATGAAGGTTATTCAGGTGACGTATAAGGGAGGATGTTCCTAGGTGGGCAAGATCCTTACCCCTGCTTATTTGAGCTTTACATAAGCTACATATTGCCATACATTGGTTGTCTGGATTTGGATAAAAATAACTCCAGACCGAAGAGGTGCATTTTTTGGTCTTCTGACCAGGCATGACGATGGGCTTTTTCATCCCATGGACATCAGCTGTTTCCCCCCCTGGTGCCTCATTTACAATAACCACATCACCATCCTCATCATCAAGTTCCTCCACAGCGCCAGCTACATCATCAATAGCCTCCTCCCGAGCCACCTCTTCCCGTACAGTGATGGGAAGTACAGTGATGGGAAGGTCAGGCTTGACAACCACCAACACGCTTGGACTCGCCTTGGGGATTTGTGATAATTTCTCTTTAGAAGGCAGAGTTGTTTGCTGTTTTGTTGCTGACAGCATAACTCTCTTCAATTTTTTGTAGGGGGGGGGAGGAGGAGGAGGGCTAAGATCCGTGGGTGAAGCTGAACCACTAGTCATGAACACGGGCCAGGGCCTAAGCCGTTCCTTGCCACTCCGTGTCGTAAATGGCATATTGGCAACTTTACGTTTCTCCTCAGATGATTTTAAGTTTCTCTTTTTGCTACTTTTTCTTAACTTGGGCTTTTTGGATTTTACATGCCCGGTACTACGAGATTGGGCATCGGGCTTGGAAGACGACGTTGATGGCATTTCATCGTCTATGTCATGACTAGTGGCAGCAGCTTCAGCATTAGGAGGAAGTGGGTCTTGATCTTTCCCTACTTTATCCTCCAAATTTTTGGTCTCCATTATATGTAGCACAAGATACTGCAGAATGTGTGAACTTGGTAATATTGCAGTACCAATGGACTTATACTGCTGGATTGGTTTTACAAATTTGGTTATGATTATTATATATTTTTTTTTTTTTTAATTTTTTATTTTTTTTTACTTTTTTCTTATTTTTAAAAAACTTGGGAATAGTGGGGAAATAACTATGCCCTTAGAAGCACAGAGCACAGGACACAGCACCACTGGACTGAACAGGACACGGCACAGGATCCAGCAGCACTACGGAACTCAGCAGGACAGAGCACAGGACACAGCACCACTGGACTGATACTGCAGAATGTGTAAACTTTGTAATATTGCAGTACCACTGGACTTTTACTGCTGAATGTGTGAACTTGGTAATATTGCAGTACCAATGGGCTTATACTGCAGGATTGGTTTTGCAAATTTGGTGGTAATTAAAAAATATTAAAGTAGTTTTTGGTATTTTTTAAAAAAACTTTTTTTTATTTTTTTAAACACAGGGGAATATTGGGGAAATAACTATGCCCTTAGAAGCACAGAGCACAGGACACAGCACCACTGGACTGAACAGGACACGGCACAGGACCCAGCAGCACTACGGAACTCAGCAGGACAGAGCACAGGACACAGCACCACTGGACTGATACTGCAGAACACAGCACAGCACAGCACAGCACAGAACTAAACAGCACAGAACTAAACAGCACAGAGGACCACCTAACACACCCTCCCTCTACTCTGATCAATGCCCGAGTGAAGATGGCGGCGACTAGCGGGGAATTTATAGGATCCGAGTATCGCGAGATCCGACAACGGGATTATGAGTCAGAGCCTCAGTTTCACTTTTGAATTTGGCGCCAATACCCGGATCTGTCTCGGATCCGACTCGGATCCGCAACGTTCGGGTGGGCTCGGATTCAGGAAATCCGAGTGCGCTCATCCCTAATTTTGTCCTAATGTGCTTTCATATTTACATGTCACCATGTTTCCATTGGCTAGTACCTTAAAGTCAGATGTCTGTCAAGCAAACTGACCAGTGACAGAATTGCTTTGTGAGGTTTACATCTTTATGACATCAAATGCTTCACATGAAAAATGCAGTTCATTGTCAAAAATCAGCTATATTAGGAGAGTGAGAATTGTGTTTTAGCATCAATTACACACTAAATATGCTGTCATTGTGTATGTTTAATGGATGTCTTTCAGTTTTAAAGATAGACAGACGGATAGATAGATAGAAAGATAGAAAGATAGATAGATAGAAAGATAGATAGATAGAAAGATAGATAGATAGATAGATAGATAGATAGACAGACAGACAGACTGATTTCAACTGGAAGCAGTGCTTACATATTGCTTAATTTTTGGTGGTTATTAAATAGTATGGGTAGGCAAGAAAAGTGCATATATCTTTTATTAGCATAAACTTACCCAAATGCGCTCTTGCATATTTAAGGCATTCAAAGTAATAATATTTCACAGCATTAATACAGTTATGTACTAGACTGGACAATGGTAAGCAGAGCCAGTACTTATATCAACAATGGCCTTATCTGTGTGAAGTTTGTATGTTCTCCCTGTGTTTGCGTGGGTTTCCTCCCACACTCCAAAAAACATACTGTTAGGTTAATTGGCTGCTATCAAAATTGACCCTAGTCTCTCCCTCTCTGTCTGTGTGTGAGTGTGTGTCTATATTAGGGAATTTAGACTGTAAGCTCCAATAGGGTAGGGACTGATGTGAATGGGTTCTCTGTACAGCGCTGCGCTATTAGTGACACTATGTAAATAAATGATAATGAGGATGATGATGATATGTGTTTACTATGCCTATACACATAGCCAGCTTTCACACTTGATTGGCAGATTAATGCATCATTATTGCTAAGTTTGATAACAGTTGTCTAATACAGTGACACTGGTAGAGAAAACCACTATAGACATTCACATAAGCAGCTCTCATCATCATCATTTATGGCATAAGACTTCTTTTTTTTTTTTTTTTTTTTTTAAATTCTTTTTTTTTATTGAAGAAATTAAACAGCTTTTACAAACATATCTATTTTGCATTGAACGATGCATTAAAGACATTTATAAATATTGCATATAAAGATACGATTACATGAATTAGACTTGACAGTGCATCAGTATAGAAACAAAGTACCGTTTAGTATACTATAATACACCATTAAGGGATGGGGGAAAGACCAAGAGGGAGAAAGACAGGGAAGGAGGGATAGATCAGAGGGGAGAAAAGGGGGGAGTGGGGGGTAGGAGGGGGGGGTTCACCTATTCCACTGAGAATATAGTGGTGAATCCTTAAATTCGAGCCATTTGAACCATATATGGTAATACTCCCTATATTTGTCTCTTGATGAGTAGAGTATATCGTCCATCATTCTATAGGATTCTAAGCGGGCAAACCACTCTTTGATGGTAGGAATATTCTGCGATCTCCAATGCACCGGAATCACGGCCTTTGCCGCGTTGCTAAGATTTTTAATTGTTGATTTTTTATATTTAGAGATGGATAATTTATTATCATTCAATAACCAGTATTTGGGGCAATTAGGTGGTTCAACGCCCATTATTTCTTTAGAAATTGAAAGGACTGCATCCCAGAAAGTTCTAAGAGCTATGCATTCCCACCATATATGCAACGGAGTACCTGGCGCCGACATACATCGCCAGCACATGTTTGACACCCCAGGAACCATCTTAGCCAACTGGTTGGGGCATCTGTACCACCTAGTCAAAATCTTATATTGTGTCTCCACCACCCGTACACTGACCGAGCTTGACTGAGTGCGTAAGAGGATATTTTTCCAATCTTGCTCAGGTATCGAGCAAGTCAGCTCCCTCTCCCATTCTCGAATGAAGGTGGGTTGTTTATTATAAGCATGTTCAATGAGGATACTGTAAATAAGAGACAAAGTATGGCTAGGGTATAATGCAGTGGTACATAAAGATTCAAACTGAGTAAGTGGCCGCCCCACCGACTCCCGAACCTCCAAGGATCCCAGAAAATGGCGGAGCTGTATATATCGCCAAATCTCCACATTTGGTAGTTCCCATTTAGCTTGGAGAGTGGTGAAGGGTAAGACCCCAGACGCGTCCACCAGCTGGCCGGCCCTGCGGAGCCCTGCCCCAATCCAACATCTAAATATCTGTCTAGTAAGTCCTGGGGGAAACTCTGGGTTGTCAAATATTGGGGTCAAAGGCGAATGTCGTGAGGAAATGTGAGGAGTCGCGCGTAATTTGGCCCATCTAGCCAGGGTTGGTGAAACGGTCGGGTGAATGACTTTAGGAAGTGAGTATAGCCATGGTGAGAACTTAAGTGCCTTACCTACAACGTAACTCTCTATCCAGACCCATTGCTTGTCCAGTCTCTGTCTTGTCCAGTCCACCACCCTATTCAGCATGGCCGCATCGTAATATAATGCAAAGTTGGGGAGTTGTAATCCCCCAGCGTGCTTCCGCATATATAAAATTTCATGTTTAAAACGGGGGCGTCTCCCCTTCCATACAAAGTCCCTAATTGCTTTATGTAGTGTCTTGAACCAAGAAGTGGGAAGGTGTATAGGGAGTGTTTGGAGCAAGTAGAGGACCCGTGGTAATACATTCATCTTGACCACATTGAGTCTCCCTATCAGGGAAAAGCCCTTTGGACACCAGTTTCTCAGATCCCTACAAATTGTATTGGTGATGGGAATAAAATTGTCCTCAAAAATCTTTGTGTTGTCCTTGTTGATAAACACCCCCAGATATTTAAGTCGTGAGGGATGCCACATGAATGAGAATGCTGGCTTCAGGCCTTCAACCACTGCCTCGGGCGCAGAGATGTTGAGTGCTACCGATTTTGAGTAGTTAATTTTAAAGCCAGACAGCTCGCCAAATTGTTGAAATTCTGCCACTAAGTTAGGAATCGAAACCACAGGGTTAGTGAGGATTGCCAGGAGGTCATCTGCGAAAAGTGCCAATTTAAAGTTTTTGTCTTCCAACCGTAGACCAGAGATATCAGGGTTTGCCCGAATGGATCGAGCCAGTGCTTCCATGCACAAGATAAAGATCAACGGAGACAGGGGGCATCCCTGTCTGGTGCCGTTGGATATTACAATGGGTTCTGATAGTTCCCCGTTAACCCTGACTCTTGCCGTTGGCTTCGTATACAAGGCCTCAATTCTGGCCATACTCAAAGGGCCTAAACCCAGATGGCTGAGGACCCCCCTCATAAATTCCCAGTCCACTCTATCAAATGCCTTTTCGGCATCTGTGGATAGTAAAACCATAGGAATATTGGCGGTGTGTGCATACTGTACTAAATTGAGTATTTTCGTGGTATTGTCCCTCGCCTCCCTCCCCGGGACAAACCCCACCTGATCGGAGTGAATGATTTGGGTCAGATATGGTTTTAATCTGTTTGCAATCAGTTTAGCGTAAAGCTTAATGTCCCCATTAAGTAGGGAGATGGGCCTATAACTAGCACATGAAGCTGGGTCTTTCCCTTCTTTTGGCAATACAGTAATCTGGGCGGTTAGTGTTTGAGGGGAAAAGTGTTTCTGGGCAGAGACAGAGTTAAAGGCCTGTAGCAAGAGAGGGGCTAACTGTGTTTTGAAAATTTTGTAGTAAAGAGTGGTAAAACCGTCCGGTCCCGGGCTTTTCCCTGATGGCGTCGTCTTGATCGCCTCTTCCAGTTCCTCAATCGTAAAGGGTTCTTCTAACAGTTGTACAGAATCGTCATCTAGCGTGGGGAAATCAATACGCTCAAGGTATTCTGCTACGCGGGCCTGCTTGGTCTGGTGGCAAGCTGTGTTAGGTGTGTCAAACAAATTATAAAGCTTGGTGTAATAGTCCTGGAACGCCCCAGCGATATCAGAAGTATGAACTAGTGTGGACCCTGCGTCTGTCTTGATCTGGGGAACATATAGTTGAGCTCTCTGTTTGCGCAGAGCACGGGCCAGAAGCCTCCCTGGCTTGTCTCCCCACTGATAGAACTGGTTCTGACATCTACGGAGGTCATATTTAATTTTATCTGACATTAGTTGGTTTAAGGCCTTCCGGGTTTCTGTCAATTCTGTCATAACAGAGGGATCCAGGTCTGATTTGTGTCGCGTTTCAAGTGTGTTTATTTTTTCTAGGAGCGAGTCCCTATGGGCTATTTTTTCTCGCTTTCTAATCGCACCCATTTGAATAAGCTTACCCCGTATAACGCATTTATGAGCTTCCCATAGAGATATCTTCGAAATGTCGGGGGTGTCGTTGGTCTGGATATAGTCCGTGATGGCCTCTTCTATCACTGTCTTGTTATGCGCTTCTTGAATTAGAAGCTCGTTTAGTCTCCAGGTGAAGGGTCTATTAACTGTCTTAGAAATAGAGAGCGTCAGGTACACCGGCGCGTGATCTGACCATGTGATCTGGCCTATCGTTACCTCTGAGATCAGGGGCAGATGGTTGTGAGTAAGAAAGAAATAGTCCAGTCTCGAATATGTATTATGTGGGTGTGAGAAGAAGGTATAGTCACGGTCTGTGGGGTGTTTGAGACGCCACGCGTCAACCAGCTGGTGTTCGTGCAGAGTACGTCTCACCCTTCGATACAGCTTACCGGCCAGTCTAGCGGATCCCGAGGAAGAGTCCGTCGTGGGGTTCAGAACCCAGTTGAAATCTCCGCCCATTATGGTGATGCCCTTCTTTATCGATTCCACTTTGTCCAGAAGCTTTTCTAGAAATACAGGTTGATTAGAGTTCGGACCATAAATATTAACAAAGGTATACATTTGGGTGGATATCATACATGTCACTGCCAAACCTCTACCTTCCTGTAGTGTGTGTGTGTCTATATCTTGAACAGGCAAACGATTGGACATAAGAATTGCCACTCCCAAGGACTTATTTTCCGCATTATTACTCGTAAAGACATGTGGGAATTGGCGGCTGTTCAACCTAGGAACAAAACCTTGTTTGAAATGAGTTTCCTGTATGAAGGCTACGTCAATTTTCTTGGCCATAAGGTCACGTAATAAACGGGACCGCTTTTCCGGGACATTTAGACCCTTAACATTAAGGGTAACGCATCTGAGTCTACCCACCATTACCAAGCAGTTCTAAGTATTTGCATGTGTACCACCACATGGAGAAAAGGTGTATGAACCCATAAGTGGATTGTAGTTGGGAAGAATCGAAGAAAGTAGGGATGGGGGGGAAGGGAAGAGGGTCAGGGAGCCATAACTGCTTAAACTGAGGCATCAGTTTCAATAAAGAGCTATGAATCATTGGCAATTTTATAAGACCGTTCCGGCCAACCATATAGGACCGTGGTCCAGACATGATCCGGAATATAGCACTCGGTCTTGGAGCCCTGAGGAGGGCAATAAACAGCGACAATCAAACAAACATGGGTAAATGGTCCGCACCTCGCCTTCGGCAGAGTCCCGGGTAATCTCAGCCCAAGCCCCTATCCTCCAGAGAGACGCAGGACCTCTATTACTTATATGTACTAACCTATTCAATTTTGTAAAAAGAACAACAAACAACTATGCATGAACACACAGCTAATCGGAAATATTTGAACATTATAATATTAGAAAACATTATAACACTATAACCTTAGAAATCTTATAGAGAACTTTAGAAAAATAGTGATGGGCTAAACAAATCCATCGTGGACACTAGCGATTGTAAATAGCACATCAAAGATGAAGGAGATAAAGTAAGCAAAGATAAGATAAGAATAATCTCGCCCAAGGGAAGCTGTTCACAGTAGCAAATCCCTGATTGGGTCTTGTGAGAGGTTCTCCTCCAAAAAGTGGGTGCTCGCACTCAGTTGTGCTTATTCAAGTGTTCCCTTGTGCCTGCTGATTCAGACGCTTTTGGGGTGACCGTTTGGATCTACTTGGAAATTGGAACCTATCATCTTGTTGAGCCTCCGTTTCCGGATACAAACGTTGATGGGACTCCTGCCATTCAACTAGAGTTATTAGAGGAATGTTCAAAGTGGTACAGAAGTCTGGCAGGTCTGGCGGAATCCTGAGAACCGTCGATTTCCCCTCATGTGTAACTTGCAGTTGAAGCGGGAAGCCCCACCTGTATTTAATCGATTTTTTCCGGAGTTCCTCCGTAAGGGGTTTAAGCTGCCTCCGAAATTGTAAAGTTTGCCAGGATAGATCTTGGAATATGTGGATTTCCTGACCGTTGAACTCCAATCCTTGGAGACCCCTTATCTTTCGGACGATTTCATCCTTCTGCGTGTAGTAGTGGAGACGGCATATAACATCTCTAGGCCTTTCCGTTGGGGCCCCCCTTGGGCGTAACGCTCTATGCGCCCTGTCAAATACGATTATGTTGTCTGATGGTAATTCCAGGATCTCATTAAACACTTTTGTCAAAGCATCAATCAGGCCCTGTGGGGGGACATCTTCAGGCAAACCCCTTATCCGCAGATTGTTACGGCGACCCCGATTATCTAGATCATCCATCTTTAGCTGGAATCCCTGCAGAGCCTTTGCCTGTTCCGCCACCGTCTTTTCCAGGGCTGTAACACGCTCATCACCTTTTTCTTTATGTTCCTCAAGGGCTACCAATCGGTGGCCAAGGTGAGCGATATCTGCTTGCAGTGTGACCACTTCCCGGTGGACAATCTCCTGTAATTTTGCTTCTAGCGCTTCAAAATCTTTTTTGGAGGGTAGCTCTTGCTTAGTTGGGAGAGACTTAAGCATTCGTAAGACTTGTGACAAATCGGGTTGCTCTGTTATCCCAGTCCCCTTCTGGTGACATGTTTCATCCTGTCGTGGTTCAGGCAATGTGGATCCAGAAGCGACAGAGGGAGATGCCATTTCTAGTTCTTCCGTGACCACAGGGGTTTTTAAGTATGAGCGAAGATCAGAACGTTGGGGGGTCTCTTGGGGTTTTCTTTGATTTTTCTTAGCTGAGCTTTTACGGTCTTTGCCCATCAAGACGATCCTAAGTGTGTTCAGCAGCGTGTTCAAGGTATAATGATCATTGCAGGTAGTACATAATGTTGAGGTAAGACTGCCGCTATTCACCCCTCCTCATGATTGGTCTAGGCAGCCATCCCGCGGAACGCAGCCCGTGGTCTGTTACAGGAGTATTACATGTGTTCAGGGCGACCCTATCTGGCCAGAGAGCCAACTTCCCCAGGGCAAACTTGAAGAATTTGTATATTTGTGGACTTTGTAAACTTAGGTTGGATAATGTATTAACGAGAGTCTACCACTAGATGTCAGTGTTGCTACACCAGGAAGACTCAGTCCAGATCTGTTGCACGTTAAATTTGAGCAGAAAGACTTCCACTGGATGAGGTCTGCCACTTAGCAGGTAACTATTCCCCTCTGCAAGAGTTCTGCACTACAGCCCTGCTATCTGTACGGGATCAACCTTCCCTGGCCAGTCTTCCCACATATATAGATAACTTATACCTTATTTAGTACCTCACGGCGTCAGCGAGGCCAAAGAGACAGCAGCTGCAGGGTCTGTTTTATGCTGCAACAGGCGATTGAATGCCAGCATGCAGGAGCCTGGTGTTGTTCCGTTGGATCCGGACCGCTAATAGACGCCGGGGCCCCTGGCGGAGCCACCGCACCTACCCACAGCCTCTCCTCCTTGTCTCCAGATTCAGGCCAGCATGCAGAAGGGCCTCTCCGTCCGCTTGTAGATGGCAGGCTGTCGCGCCCGCAAGACTATCTCACCGGGGGGGGGGGGGGACACCGCCCAGCACCCCGCTAGATCTGCGCAGTTAGATGCCCACCAGACAGGTAAGTTCCAGGCCAGTATGTGTGTAGATCAACTGGTGGTGTTCAATCTTGGGATGGAGATGAGGTGGAAGTTCCGTAGTAGTAGCCACGAGGATAGCTATGCCGCGCTCCCGACTCTCGAGTATATAACAGAGCCACGGGTGTTTGAGGGCTCAAAAAGCAGCTTAGGTGTGCTGTGATGTGATTCTGCCCGAATATAGTTGTTGAGCGCACCCCAACACAGGATATCAGGGGGTAAATTATATGTTGGAGCAGGAGCTCACTCCTAACACGTCCAGCTCGAATGGCCGCCAAGCCACGCCCCCGGCATAAGACTTCTTTAATTATACTAAGTTTTTGAGCAGGTCTGCATTATACTTAATTATATAAGGGAGATGTACTTTTAGTAAAAAGTAGCTCTCCAATTTCAAAAGTACATCAACGTAGTATTAATACTTAGATTTAAAGATTTTCTGGGATAAATGAAATACATTCCCAGCAGCCATCTCCCTTTGCCTCTATCTTATTGCATATTTTGTCCTAATGTGCTTTCATATTTACATGTCACCATGTTTCCATTGGCTAGTACCTTAAAGTCAGATGTCTGTCAAGCAAACTGACCAGTGACAGAATTGCTTTGTGAGGTTTACATCTTTATGACATCAAATGCTTCACATGAAAAATGCAGTTCATTGTCAAAAATCAGCTATATTAGGAGAGTGAGAATTGTGTTTTAGCATCATTTACACACTAAATATGCTGTCATTGTGTATGTTTAATGGATGTCTTTCAGTTTTAAAGATAGACAGACGGATAGATAGATAGAAAGATAGAAAGATAGATAGATAGATAGATAGATAGATAGATAGATAGATAGATAGATAGACAGACAGACAGACAGACTGATTTCAACTGGAAGCAGTGCTTACATATTGCTTAATTTTTGGTGGTTATTAAATAGTATGGGTAGGCAAGAAAAGTGCATATATCTTTTATTAGCATAAACTTACCCAAATGCGCTCTTGCATATTTAAGGCATTCAAAGTAATAATATTTCACAGCATTAATACAGTTATGTACTAGACTGGACAATGGTAAGCAGAGCCAGTACTTATATCAACAATGGCCTTATCTGTGTGAAGTTTGTATGTTCTCCCTGTGTTTGCGTGGGTTTCCTCCGGGTGCTGTGGTTTCCTCCCACACTCCAAAAAACATACTGTTAGGTTAATTGGCTGCTATCAAAATTGACCCTAGTCTCTCCCTCTCTGTCTGTGTGTGAGTGTGTGTCTATATTAGGGAATTTAGACTGTAAGCTCCAATAGGGTAGGGACTGATGTGAATGGGTTCTCTGTACAGCGCTGCGCTATTAGTGACACTATATAAATAAATGATAATGAGGATGATGATGATATGTGTTTACTATGCCTATACACATAGCCAGCTTTCACACTTGATTGGCAGATTAATGCATCATTATTGCTAAGTTTAATAACAGTTGTCTAATACAGTGACACTGGTAGAGAAAACCACTATAGACATTCACATAAGCAGCTCTCATCATCATCATTTATGGCATAAGACTTCTTTAATTATACTAAGTTTTTGAGCAGGTCTGCATTATACTTAATTATATAAGGGAGATGTACTTTTAGTAAAAAGTAGCTCTCCAATTTCAAAAGTACATCAACATAGTATTAATACTTAGATTTAAAGATTTTCTGGGATAAATGAAATACATTCCCAGCAGCCATCTCCCTTTGCCTCTATCTTATTGCATATTTTGTCCTAATGTGCTTTCATATTTACATGTCACCATGTTTCCATTGGCTAGTACCTTAAAGTCAGATGTCTGTCAAGCAAACTGACCAGTGACAGAATTGCTTTGTGAGGTTTACATCTTTATGACATCAAATGCTTCACATGAAAAATGCAGTTCATTGTCAAAAATCAGCTATATTAGGAGAGTGAGAATTGTGTTTTAGCATCAATTACACACTAAATATGCTGTCATTGTGTATGTTTAATGGATGTCTTTCAGTTTTAAAGATAGACAGACGGATAGATAGATAGAAAGATAGAAAGATAGATAGATAGAAAGATAGATAGATAGATAGACAGACAGACTGATTTCAACTGGAAGCAGTGCTTACATATTGCTTAATTTTTGGTGGTTATTAAATAGTATGGGTAGGCAAGAAAAGTGCATATATCTTTTATTAGCATAAACTTACCCAAATGCGCTCTTGCATATTTAAGGCATTCAAAGTAATAATATTTCACAGCATTAATACAGTTATGTACTAGACTGGACAATGGTAAGCAGAGCCAATACTTATATCAACAATGGCCTTATCTGTGTGAAGTTTGTATGTTCTCCCTGTGTTTGCGTGGGTTTCCTCCGGGTGCTGTGGTTTCCTCCCACACTCCAAAAAACATACTGTTAGGTTAATTGGCTGCTATCAAAATTGACCCTAGTCTCTCCCTCTCTGTCTGTGTGTGAGTGTGTGTCTATATTAGGGAATTTAGACTGTAAGCTCCAATAGGGTAGGGACTGATGTGAATGGGTTCTCTGTACAGCGCTGCGCTATTAGTGACACTATATAAATAAATGATAATGAGGATGATGATGATATGTGTTTACTATGCCTATACACATAGCCAGCTTTCACACTTGATTGGCAGATTAATGCATCATTATTGCTAAGTTTGATAACAGTTGTCTAATACAGTGACACTGGTAGAGAAAACCACTATAGACATTCACATAAGCAGCTCTCATCATCATCATTTATGGCATAAGACTTCTTTAATTATACTAAGTTTTTGAGCAGGTCTGCATTATACTTAATTATATAAGGGAGATGTACTTTTAGTAAAAAGTAGCTCTCCAATTTCAAAAGTACATCAACGTAGTATTAATACTTTGACAAGTGAGGCTATTAGGACGAACGCACTTAAAGGGCGACAGGGTTTGTAACAAGCTGAATGATGACCTGGTGTGTTTTAACATGGGGTGGGGACCGACCAATGGGGGTCCATGTGGGAGGGACCTTGATAGAATATAGCAGGATGTACTTCCTGCTTTACTTCACTTGCAGCACGAGATCCAGAGGGATACCCAGCAGCGAGGAAAACGGATAAGTCCCATTTTGTGGTTTATTCTTTGTTTTATTGTATCCTTTTGCCCATTTCCATTTGCCTTTAACGTTCCCCCTCCCGTTATTATTTTAAAACCAGCCTTCTTCTTCTCCCCTTGTCTTTACCTGCCTCTCATTCGGCCTGCCCCCCCCCCCTCTTCCTTCAGCCCCTCATTTACCGTTCCCGCCGTCACCCCCTCCCTTCGTTTGCCATTAGTTTCTTTCCCTCCAGCCACCAGCATAATGCCCCGTCCCAAGAGAAATGCTCCTCGCCCGGCACGCCTCAGGTCCCCCTCTCCCACCCCCTCCCGCCGCCATCTTACAGCCTCAGCCTCAGCCTCTGCCCTCCAAACCCCAGCCCTCACTCCAGACATGCCGCTAAGCGGCGATAATGCACGGCCCCCCCTGGGATCCTCTCCCGGGCACTCCCCAGCATTTCGCGCCACTAGGCGCAGCGGCGCCCCCTCCCCTCTCCCCCCGGCCGGTTCGCGCATGCGCAGAACGCGCGCTCCATCGCGCCCGGCCGGATCCAGCAGCGCAGCCAATCTATATGACATGGCTGCAGGGGCAGCCAGCGTTTCTGTCAGGGAGCTTAGCGGGCAGCCTCAGCGGTCCCAGCAAGTAGCCGTCACCCCCCCTCCCCAGGCTAACACATTAGGTGTCCTTTCAACCAGCCCTGTTGAGGATAGGAGCCATTCCCAGTTCAGATTATGTCCCATCACCCCTCCCGTGGCAGCCCACGGCTTCAGGTCACGAGGTCATAACCCTCCAGCACCCCACCAATTGCATTTCCCTCCCAGCCCATTCCTGCCCCATAGTAGTGGTGGATCAGCATGGGGGTCACAACATGGCAGAGGTCAAGAGTTCAGCAGGTCACAAGGACATACCTCGGGTCACGGGGAATACCAGCACCATGCGGGTGGGTGGGACACACTTCCTGCCAGGGCCTCAATGGATTTCAGTGACCGGTCCGAGGCGCCTGTATGGCCCTCTTCACGCCGGCAACGCCTGTCACCTCCAGCGTCTCGCCCATACACGTCACGAAGGGTCTCTTCCCCGGGGATCGTGGCGGGTGGGTTCACCCATAGGGGTCACGGGGTCAGGACTGATAACATTATAGTCGATTATCACCACTCCAGCGGCGGTAATTTAAGTCCAGGGCCTCTCCCCCTAGGGGGGCGGGCTACCTCCGGGTTTAGCGATCGGATGCGGGAGGAATTTTCTACGTTCCCTAGCCCTGACCATTTAGCGGCTTTCAACCCGTGTAACGTAGATAGAGACATCAACGCGGCGCGGCGGCGCTTGGACTATTTGCCCAGATCTCAGCTGACTGTTCCCCTTCCCGTTTCAGAGACTACTGTTACAAATCCGGAGTCGAGGGTCGGTCGGAACGATCGTTCGGGGTCCGAGTCTCGTGATATGAGGTCGGCAGGGTCCAGGGAGGATGCGGTCCGGGACACGGCTGGTGGACAGGTCGCGGCAACTGCACTCGGGGAGACGTCTGTCGGTGCTGGGAATACCGCTCCTGTCGGTGAGTCCATTTCCGTTAACACACATAAATCACACTTGTTGGCATCACCTGTCTTATCTACCAGCAGTGGGTCCTCCGGCTCGGGGGACAGGCCCAGAAAATTAATTAAGTTGTTAGAAACAGAATTGTTAGGAAAACGGAGTAAGCACACACCCCAATCAGGAGACACAGACCAACCAGCGGCTCGTAGCGAATTGGGGCAGGTAGAATCCCTGGAAATTACACACGGCATAAGGCCTAGCGTACGTGATAGAATTAGGAGGGGCAAGTACGTGGATATGTACGCGTTAACCGGGGAAGATAGGAAGGCGCTGGCGGCCGCCTGTGAGAGGTCGGGAATGGGGGAGGAGAAATACAGATCCTTCTCTAGATGGGTTAATGCCTTCTCCATTTTCGCTACAATATATGTAGAGACCCGTCCCAGCGAACAAGCGGAGGTATGGAGGTATATGCACCTTATTAGTGGGATGTACGTAAAGGACGGCCCGGTAATTTGGAGGGCATATGACGAGCTTTTCAGGAAACGGATGAGTGGGCGTGAGAGACTTCCTCTGGGATCGAAAGACATTGACACCTGGCTGGAGTTAATGAGGCCCAGCAGTCAGTCTGCAGAGGGTAGCTCTGTCAGGCGGTTTCAAGGGCCGGGGAGGACGCAGAATGTCCTCCCCCCAAAAGGAAGGTGTTATGACTTCAATGCAGGGGCCTGTCAAAGAGGCTCAGCCTGCAGATTAAGACACATTTGCACGTCATGTAACGGCCATCACCCTGCCAACGAATGCGCAAAGTCCCGTGGAAGTGGGGGACGGGGAAGAGGCTCTGGCTCAGCTCTGCCGAGTCAAGGGGCCGTCGCCAATTGATTTGGTTGAGCTGGATAAGTGGCTGGGGTGGTTTGATGATAAGGTGACTGGGTCCCTTCTCCATGACGGCTTTCATTTTGGCTTTAAACTCCCGGTCCAAGGTAGCGTTTCCTCGGCAGCTCCGGTTAATCTGAAATCGGCGCTCGCTTTCCCAGAAGTATTAGACGAAAAAATAGGGAAGGAGGTTGGTTTGGGTCGCATGATTGGCCCGTTCCGACTTCCTCCTATTCCCAATCTGATTTTGTCCCCAGTAGGGGTAGTTCCCAAAAAAGCGGTAGGAAAGTTTAGATTGATCCAGCACTTGTCTCATCCTGCCGGTAAATCCGTGAATGACGCAATTGACGTTAATCTCAGTTCTGTCAGTTATCAGTCATTCGAATCGGCCCTAGCGCTGGTCCAGGAATGCGGCAGGGGCTCCTTGTTGGCCAAAGTGGATATCGAATCGGCGTTCAGATTGCTGCCCCTTCACCCTGAGTCGTATCAATTCATGGGTTTCCGGCATCGTGGTGAATACTACATCGATCGCTGCCTGCCCATGGGTTGTTCGATCTCATGCGCACTGTTCGAGAAATTTAGCGGTTTCTTGCATTGGTGCATTCAGGCCGGGACAGGGTGTCGGTGGATCGCGCATTATCTTGACGACTTCCTGGTTATCGGGCCGCCTGGTACCACGGTTTGTCGAGATACGCTTTTTTCCACGGAGGCCTTGTTTAGGGTTTTAGGCGTTCCCATCGCAGCAGACAAGACGGAGGACCCAATTACATGTCTCTCATTCCTCGGGATCGAGATTGACACGCTAGCAGGGATATGCAGGCTTCCAGCAGACAAGGTTACAAAGATGTATGAGGCTATCACAGAAGTGCTAGGGGCAAACGTTAGTACCCTGAGGTCGATACAGTCCCTGTTAGGGCGGTTCAACTTTGCCTGCCGTGTAATACCCATGGGGAGGGTTTTCTGTAGGAAGCTCCAAAGAGCCACAGCAGGTAGGAGTAGGCCACATGCAGTCATACAACTATCCAAGGTGGTTAGGGAGGATCTTCAGATATGGCTCATTTTTCTTAGGGGTTTTAATGGCAAGCGTATTTGGCAGTCACCTCCAGTAACAAACGGGGAAATTAACTTGTTCACAGACGCTGCTGGGGCATCCGGCTTTGGGGCTTATCTGGATGGACACTGGTGTGCAGATAGCTGGCCCGATGATTGGCACAGGGATGGGACCACTAGGAACTTGTTGGTTCTTGAATTATTCCCGATTGTGGTGGCAATTGAATTATGGGCACCCGTTTTGCGGGGTAGGCACATAGTTTTTTGGTGTGACAATTTGGGGGTGGTCCAGTCCATCAACAAGCAGAGTGCATCGGCCTACCAGGCAATATTGCTCTTGCGGCACCTAGTGTTGCGCTGTTTGCAGAATGACATTTCATTCAGGGCGAGGCATGTTCCGGGGGTGCAGAATAGCCTAGCAGATGCGTTGTCCCGATTCCACTGGGACAGGTTTCGCAGCCTTGCTCCTCACGCAGACCGTGTTGGTACCCCGTGTCCCCCTTGTGTTTGGCAGATCATCAAGCCGGCATAAGAGGCCTCGCGGAACAAGCGGTAGCTCCCTCCACCCTGAGATCCTATCAGGCGTCATGGAGACGGTGGTCGTTGTTCAGCAGGCAGAAAGACCAATCCGAGGCAGGTCAGAGAGATGCTATGCTAGCCTTTATGTGGGACAGATATTCCGAAGGTGATTCTAAGACCTCTATGGCATCTACCCTGGCTGGTATATCATTTATGGCCAAGCTGCAGGGTTACCCGGACGTTACCAAACAATTTTTAATTAATAAGGCCTTGAAGGGTTGGGGGAGAATCCGTCCTTCTCATAGCGATGCCCGTTTACCAATTACCCTTAACATCTTGGAGGATTTGATACGGAGAGTGGGTTTGGTTACCTCGGACGAATACGAGAAGCTTTTATTTAGTTTGGCTTTTTCCATGGCCTTTTTTGGGGCTTTTCGCATTTCGGAGCTGGTAGCTAGGTCCAGAGGGCATCAAGAGTCTGGGTTGAGAGCAGAACATGTCAGTCTGGGCGAAGGGACCTTTGCCTGCAAAATAGTTAGATCTAAGACTGATCAGAGCGGGAAGGGATCGTGGGTGCAGTTAGCTCCTCAACAGCTTCAGCATATCTGCCCGTTTAGGCTGGCGTCACAGTTTATGAGCAGGAGACCCCAGGCCAACTTGTTTCTGTGTCACAGTAATAGCATTCCTCTGACTAAATATCAATTTGCGGCCATTTTAAAGCGGACCTTACAGTCGCTTAATTTAAACAGCACCTTATACGGGACTCACTCATTTAGGATCGGGGCAGCTACATCTGCCGCTTTGGCTGGATCTTCTAACGAAGCTATAAAAGCTTTGGGCCGCTGGAAGTCCACGGCTTACCAGTCTTATGTGAGAATTGACAAAGTTATTGATTGAATGTTGTGTTGTTTAACAATTTATTGTGATTTGCAGTTTTTCTTTTCACACTTTCCTTCTCGTCTGAGCCTTCAAACCATCCCATCCCACTTCCCTTACCCATCCCATCTTCCCCTCCACTTGGTGGGCTACCCTGGGCTTTTCCGCTCGCCGCTTTAACGCGGGGGCGCGAAGGGATTTTCACCCGGGTTTCCCTGGGCGTAAGTCCTGATTAGTGGTGTGCAGCCGGGGTTTTTCCGGGTGTTGTTTACCTTCGCCTGGGTGGTCTGCTCCCTGTTTGTGTCTACCTTCCCTTACCCCCCTTCGTGTTACGTTTTTCTGTTAACAAGCACTTATCCTTCTTATACCTGTATACCACGCCTGTCTGTCTGCCCAATTCAATGATTTCATGCTAACATGGGTTCTCTGATTTCAGGTGATGGTGTTAGAACTAAGACGGTGTGGATCATCGGTCATTCGTTTGTTTTTTGGGCCGCTGGCCACCCCAGGTCAAAAAGTATCTCGGATAATTGCGGCACGGTGATTAGATGGTGGGGTAAAAGAGGTTTAGGCTGGCAGGACCTTATTCCGTGGTTGACTAGGCTCATAAAACAACAAGGCCCACCGGACGTTCTGGTTGTACATGCGGGAGGTAACGATTTAGGTAAGGGTAAATCATTAGATCTCATCGTTAAAATCAGAGAGGACCTACGTCAAATACATGAGGCGTGGCCAGACATCACTATTGGTTGGTCAGCACTCATTCCCCGTTTAGTATGGAGGACAGCCATTCCTATAAAAAAGATGACGGCTATGGTTAGGAAGCTAAATAGTGCCATCCGAAAAATAGTACGGTCCATGGGAGGCATAGTCATAGACCACCCGGGGTTAGGGGTAGAGGCACCACATCTTTTTAGACGGGACGGCGTTCACCTTAATGAAGAGGGTATGGGTTTCTTTATAGACAGGATTTACGGGGTAGTGGAGGCGTGTTTCGGTTAGTTGGTGGCGGGCTGCGGCGTCTGTAGGGCGCAGCGGGGTAGGAAGGCACTGCGTTCAGCGGCTGATTAGTGGGCGCACTGGTAGTTGGTCGTAGGTCACTGCCCCCTTTGATGTAACAGTAACTCCTTTTGGTCCTTCGGTGAGGAGGGTCCCTGTCCGGCTCGGTGAGGGAGGGCAGCGTGAGTTGTAAGGGGCAGTCACTCTGACGCCAACTCAGCGCTATGTATGTAGGGATTTGTTCCCCCGTGTTTTTTGCGGACTTACGGCAGTTTGCGCCAGTCCATTAAGTAATCGTGTGTGATCAGCTCGTGAGCTGTCCCGCAGTGCTCTTTCTCCGCCACCATAGGTTAGTTAATATAAAATCCTTATAATAAAATTCCTGCCAAGGTTTAATAACTTATTCAGGTCTCCGTGTCTTTATTTGCATGCTATGGTATAAAGTTAAGGTTAATGTGAAGTTTGTGGTAACATACACAGTGAGCCCTTTATGACAAGTGAGGCTATTAGGACGAACGCACTTAAAGGGCGACAGGGTTTGTAACAAGCTGAATGATGACCTGGTGTGTTTTAACATGGGGTGGGGACCGACCAATGGGGGTCCATGTGGGAGGGACCTTGATAGAATATAGCAGGATGTACTTCCTGCTTTACTTCACTTGCAGCACGAGATCCCACCCACCCATCCCTCAAGTTAGTCCGGGGTTTTTGTCAATGGTGGGGTAGGAAGGCACTGCGTTCAGCGGCTGATTAGTGGGCGCACTGGTAGTTGGTCGTAGGTCACTGCCCCCTTTGATGTAACAGTAACTCCTTTTGGTCCTTCGGTGAGGAGGGTCCCTGTCCGGCTCGGTGAGGGAGGGCAGCGTGAGTTGTAAGGGGCAGTCACTCTGACGCCAACTCAGCGCTATGTATGTAGGGATTTGTTCCCCCGTGTTTTTTGCGGACTTACGGCGGTTTGCGCCAGTCCATTAAGTAATCGTGTGTGATCAGCTCGTGAGCTGTCCCGCAGTGCTCTTTCTCCGCAACCATAGGTTAGTTAATATAAAATCCTTATAATAAAATTCCTGCCAAGGTTTAATAACTTATTCAGGTCTCCGTGTCTTTATTTGCATGCTATGGTATAAAGTTAAGGTTAATGTGAAGTTTGTGGTAACATACACAGTGAGCCCTTTAAGATTTAAAGATTTTCTGGGATAAATGAAATACATTCCCAGCAGCCATCTCCCTTTGCCTCTATCTTATTGCATATTTTGTCCTAATGTGCTTTCATATTTACATGTCACCATGTTTCCATTGGCTAGTACCTTAAAGTCAGATGTCTGTCAAGCAAACTGACCAGTGACAGAATTGCTTTGTGAGGTTTACATCTTTATGACATCAAATGCTTCACATGAAAAATGCAGTTCATTGTCAAAAATCAGCTATATTAGGAGAGTGAGAATTGTGTTTTAGCATCAATTACACACTAAATATGCTGTCATTGTGTATGTTTAATGGATGTCTTTCAGTTTTAAAGATAGACAGACGGATAGATAGATAGAAAGATAGATAGATAGATAGACAGACAGACAGACTGATTTCAACTGGAAGCAGTGCTTACATATTGCTTAATTTTTGGTGGTTATTAAATAGTATGGGTAGGCAAGAAAAGTGCATATATCTTTTATTAGCATAAACTTACCCAAATGCGCTCTTGCATATTTAAGGCATTCAAAGTAATAATATTTCACAGCATTAATACAGTTATGTACTAGACTGGACAATGGTAAGCAGAGCCAGTACTTATATCAACAATGGCCTTATCTGTGTGAAGTTTGTATGTTCTCCCTGTGTTTGCGTGGGTTTCCTCCGGGTGCTGTGGTTTCCTCCCACACTCCAAAAAACATACTGTTAGGTTAATTGGCTGCTATCAAAATTGACCCTAGTCTCTCCCTCTCTGTCTGTGTGTGAGTGTGTGTCTATATTAGGGAATTTAGACTGTAAGCTCCAATAGGGTAGGGACTGATGTGAATGGGTTCTCTGTACAGCGCTGCGCTATTAGTGACACTATATAAATAAATGATAATGAGGATGATGATGATATGTGTTTACTATGCCTATACACATAGCCAGCTTTCACACTTGATTGGCAGATTAATGCATCATTATTGCTAAGTTTGATAACAGTTGTCTAATACAGTGACACTGGTAGAGAAAACCACTATAGACATTCACATAAGCAGCTCTCATCATCATCATTTATGGCATAAGACTTCTTTAATTATACTAAGTTTTTGAGCAGGTCTGCATTATACTTAATTATATAAGGGAGATGTACTTTTAGTAAAAAGTAGCTCTCCAATTTCAAAAGTACATCAACGTAGTATTAATACTTAGATTTAAAGATTTTCTGGGATAAATGAAATACATTCCCAGCAGCCATCTCCCTTTGCCTCTATCTTATTGCATATTTTGTCCTAATGTGCTTTCATATTTACATGTCACCATGTTTCCATTGGCTAGTACCTTAAAGTCAGATGTCTGTCAAGCAAACTGACCAGTGACAGAATTGCTTTGTGAGGTTTACATCTTTATGACATCAAATGCTTCACATGAAAAATGCAGTTCATTGTCAAAAATCAGCTATATTAGGAGAGTGAGAATTGTGTTTTAGCATCAATTACACACTAAATATGCTGTCATTGTGTATGTTTAATGGATGTCTTTCAGTTTTAAAGATAGACAGACGGATAGATAGATAGAAAGATAGAAAGATAGATAGATAGATAGATAGATAGATAGATAGACAGACAGACAGACTGATTTCAACTGGAAGCAGTGCTTACATATTGCTTAATTTTTGGTGGTTATTAAATAGTATGGGTAGGCAAGAAAAGTGCATATATCTTTTATTAGCATAAACTTACCCAAATGCGCTCTTGCATATTTAAGGCATTCAAAGTAATAATATTTCACAGCATTAATACAGTTATGTACTAGACTGGACAATGGTAAGCAGAGCCAGTACTTATATCAACAATGGCCTTATCTGTGTGAAGTTTGTATGTTCTCCCTGTGTTTGCGTGGGTTTCCTCCGGGTGCTGTGGTTTCCTCCCACACTCCAAAAAACATACTGTTAGGTTAATTGGCTGCTATCAAAATTGACCCTAGTCTCTCCCTCTCTGTCTGTGTGTGAGTGTGTGTCTATATTAGGGAATTTAGACTGTAAGCTCCAATAGGGTAGGGACTGATGTGAATGGGTTCTCTGTACAGCGCTGCGCTATTAGTGACACTATATAAATAAATGATAATGAGGATGATGATGATATGTGTTTACTATGCCTATACACATAGCCAGCTTTCACACTTGATTGGCAGATTAATGCATCATTATTGCTAAGTTTGATAACAGTTGTCTAATACAGTGACACTGGTAGAGAAAACCACTATAGACATTCACATAAGCAGCTCTCATCATCATCATTTATGGCATAAGACTTCTTTAATTATACTAAGTTTTTGAGCAGGTCTGCATTATACTTAATTATATAAGGGAGATGTACTTTTAGTAAAAAGTAGCTCTCCAATTTCAAAAGTACATCAACGTAGTATTAATACTTAGATTTAAAGATTTTCTGGGATAAATGAAATACATTCCCAGCAGCCATCTCCCTTTGCCTCTATCTTATTGCATATTTTGTCCTAATGTGCTTTCATATTTACATGTCACCATGTTTCCATTGGCTAGTACCTTAAAGTCAGATGTCTGTCAAGCAAACTGACCAGTGACAGAATTGCTTTGTGAGGTTTACATCTTTATGACATCAAATGCTTCACATGAAAAATGCAGTTCATTGTCAAAAATCAGCTATATTAGGAGAGTGAGAATTGTGTTTTAGCATCAATTACACACTAAATATGCTGTCATTGTGTATGTTTAATGGATGTCTTTCAGTTTTAAAGATAGACAGACGGATAGATAGATAGAAAGATAGAAAGATAGATAGATAGATAGACAGACAGACTGATTTCAACTGGAAGCAGTGCTTACATATTGCTTAATTTTTGGTGGTTATTAAATAGTATGGGTAGGCAAGAAAAGTGCATATATCTTTTATTAGCATAAACTTACCCAAATGCGCTCTTGCATATTTAAGGCATTCAAAGTAATAATATTTCACAGCATTAATACAGTTATGTACTAGACTGGACAATGGTAAGCAGAGCCAGTACTTATATCAACAATGGCCTTATCTGTGTGAAGTTTGTATGTTCTCCCTGTGTTTGCGTGGGTTTCCTCCGGGTGCTGTGGTTTCCTCCCACACTCCAAAAAACATACTGTTAGGTTAATTGGCTGCTATCAAAATTGACCCTAGTCTCTCCCTCTCTGTGTGTGAGTGTGTGTCTATATTAGGGAATTTAGACTGTAAGCTCCAATAGGGTAGGGACTGATGTGAATGGGTTCTCTGTACAGCGCTGCGCTATTAGTGACACTATATAAATAAATGATAATGAGGATGATGATGATATGTGTTTACTATGCCTATACACATAGCCAGCTTTCACACTTGATTGGCAGATTAATGCATCATTATTGCTAAGTTTGATAACAGTTGTCTAATACAGTGACACTGGTAGAGAAAACCACTATAGACATTCACATAAGCAGCTCTCATCATCATCATTTATGGCATAAGACTTCTTTAATTATACTAAGTTTTTGAGCAGGTCTGCATTATACTTAATTATATAAGGGAGATGTACTTTTAGTAAAAAGTAGCTCTCCAATTTCAAAAGTACATCAACGTAGTATTAATACTTAGATTTAAAGATTTTCTGGGATAAATGAAATACATTCCCAGCAGCCATCTCCCTTTGCCTCTATCTTATTGCATATTTTGTCCTAATGTGCTTTCATATTTACATGTCACCATGTTTCCATTGGCTAGTACCTTAAAGTCAGATGTCTGTCAAGCAAACTGACCAGTGACAGAATTGCTTTGTGAGGTTTACATCTTTATGACATCAAATGCTTCACATGAAAAATGCAGTTCATTGTCAAAAATCAGCTATATTAGGAGAGTGAGAATTGTGTTTTAGCATCAATTACACACTAAATATGCTGTCATTGTGTATGTTTAATGGATGTCTTTCAGTTTTAAAGATAGACAGACCGATAGATAGAAAGATAGATAGATAGATAGATAGATAGATAGATAGACAGACAGACAGACTGATTTCAACTGGAAGCAGTGCTTACATATTGCTTAATTTTTGGTGGTTATTAAATAGTATGGGTAGGCAAGAAAAGTGCATATATCTTTTATTAGCATAAACTTACCCAAATGCGCTCTTGCATATTTAAGGCATTCAAAGTAATAATATTTCACAGCATTAATACAGTTATGTACTAGACTGGACAATGGTAAGCAGAGCCAGTACTTATATCAACAATGGCCTTATCTGTGTGAAGTTTGTATGTTCTCCCTGTGTTTGCGTGGGTTTCCTCCGGGTGCTGTGGTTTCCTCCCACACTCCAAAAAACATACTGTTAGGTTAATTGGCTGCTATCAAAATTGACCCTAGTCTCTCCCTCTCTGTGTGTGAGTGTGTGTCTATATTAGGGAATTTAGACTGTAAGCTCCAATAGGGTAGGGACTGATGTGAATGGGTTCTCTGTACAGCGCTGCGCTATTAGTGACACTATATAAATAAATGATAATGAGGATGATGATGATATGTGTTTACTATGCCTATACACATAGCCAGCTTTCACACTTGATTGGCAGATTAATGCATCATTATTGCTAAGTTTGATAACAGTTGTCTAATACAGTGACACTGGTAGAGAAAACCACTATAGACATTCACATAAGCAGCTCTCATCATCATCATTTATGGCATAAGACTTCTTTAATTATACTAAGTTTTTGAGCAGGTCTGCATTATACTTAATTATATAAGGGAGATGTACTTTTAGTAAAAAGTAGCTCTCCAATTTCAAAAGTACATCAACGTAGTATTAATACTTAGATTTAAAGATTTTCTGGGATAAATGAAATACATTCCCAGCAGCCATCTCCCTTTGCCTCTATCTTATTGCATATTTTGTCCTAATGTGCTTTCATATTTACATGTCACCATGTTTCCATTGGCTAGTACCTTAAAGTCAGATGTCTGTCAAGCAAACTGACCAGTGACAGAATTGCTTTGTGAGGTTTACATCTTTATGACATCAAATGCTTCACATGAAAAATGCAGTTCATTGTCAAAAATCAGCTATATTAGGAGAGTGAGAATTGTGTTTTAGCATCAATTACACACTAAATATGCTGTCATTGTGTATGTTTAATGGATGTCTTTCAGTTTTAAAGATAGACAGACCGATAGATAGAAAGATAGATAGATAGAAAGATAGATAGACAGACAGACAGACAGACTGATTTCAACTGGAAGCAGTGCTTACATATTGCTTAATTTTTGGTGGTTATTAAATAGTATGGGTAGGCAAGAAAAGTGCATATATCTTTTATTAGCATAAACTTACCCAAATGCGCTCTTGCATATTTAAGGCATTCAAAGTAATAATATTTCACAGCATTAATACAGTTATGTACTAGACTGGACAATGGTAAGCAGAGCCAGTACTTATATCAACAATGGCCTTATCTGTGTGAAGTTTGTATGTTCTCCCTGTGTTTGCGTGGGTTTCCTCCCACACTCCAAAAAACATACTGTTAGGTTAATTGGCTGCTATCAAAATTGACCCTAGTCTCTCCCTCTCTGTCTGTGTGTGAGTGTGTGTCTATATTAGGGAATTTAGACTGTAAGCTCCAATAGGGTAGGGACTGATGTGAATGGGTTCTCTGTACAGCGCTGCGCTATTAGTGACACTATATAAATAAATGATAATGAGGATGATGATGATATGTGTTTACTATGCCTATACACATAGCCAGCTTTCACACTTGATTGGCAGATTAATGCATCATTATTGCTAAGTTTGATAACAGTTGTCTAATACAGTGACACTGGTAGAGAAAACCACTATAGACATTCACATAAGCAGCTCTCATCATCATCATTTATGGCATAAGACTTCTTTAATTATACTAAGTTTTTGAGCAGGTCTGCATTATACTTAATTATATAAGGGAGATGTACTTTTAGTAAAAAGTAGCTCTCCAATTTCAAAAGTACATCAACGTAGTATTAATACTTAGATTTAAAGATTTTCTGGGATAAATGAAATACATTCCCAGCAGCCATCTCCCTTTGCCTCTATCTTATTGCATATTTTGTCCTAATGTGCTTTCATATTTACATGTCACCATGTTTCCATTGGCTAGTACCTTAAAGTCAGATGTCTGTCAAGCAAACTGACCAGTGACAGAATTGCTTTGTGAGGTTTACATCTTTATGACATCAAATGCTTCACATGAAAAATGCAGTTCATTGTCAAAAATCAGCTATATTAGGAGAGTGAGAATTGTGTTTTAGCATCAATTACACACTAAATATGCTGTCATTGTGTATGTTTAATGGATGTCTTTCAGTTTTAAAGATACAGACGGATAGATAGATAGATAGATAGATAGATAGATAGATAGATAGATAGATAGACAGACAGACAGACAGACAGACAGACTGATTTCAACTGGAAGCAGTGCTTACATATTGCTTAATTTTTGGTGGTTATTAAATAGTATGGGTAGGCAAGAAAAGTGCATATATCTTTTATTAGCATAAACTTACCCAAATGCGCTCTTGCATATTTAAGGCATTCAAAGTAATAATATTTCACAGCATTAATACAGTTATGTACTAGACTGGACAATGGTAAGCAGAGCCAGTACTTATATCAACAATGGCCTTATCTGTGTGAAGTTTGTATGTTCTCCCTGTGTTTGCGTGGGTTTCCTCCCACACTCCAAAAAACATACTGTTAGGTTAATTGGCTGCTATCAAAATTGACCCTAGTCTCTCCCTCTCTGTCTGTGTGTGAGTGTGTGTCTATATTAGGGAATTTAGACTGTAAGCTCCAATAGGGTAGGGACTGATGTGAATGGGTTCTCTGTACAGCGCTGCGCTATTAGTGACACTATATAAATAAATGATAATGAGGATGATGATGATATGTGTTTACTATGCCTATACACATAGCCAGCTTTCACACTTGATTGGCAGATTAATGCATCATTATTGCTAAGTTTGATAACAGTTGTCTAATACAGTGACACTGGTAGAGAAAACCACTATAGACATTCACATAAGCAGCTCTCATCATCATCATTTATGGCATAAGACTTCTTTAATTATACTAAGTTTTTGAGCAGGTCTGCATTATACTTAATTATATAAGGGAGATGTACTTTTAGTAAAAAGTAGCTCTCCAATTTCAAAAGTACATCAACGTAGTATTAATACTTAGATTTAAAGATTTTCTGGGATAAATGAAATACATTCCCAGCAGCCATCTCCCTTTGCCTCTATCTTATTGCATATTTTGTCCTAATGTGCTTTCATATTTACATGTCACCATGTTTCCATTGGCTAGTACCTTAAAGTCAGATGTCTGTCAAGCAAACTGACCAGTGACAGAATTGCTTTGTGAGGTTTACATCTTTATGACATCAAATGCTTCACATGAAAAATGCAGTTCATTGTCAAAAATCAGCTATATTAGGAGAGTGAGAATTGTGTTTTAGCATCAATTACACACTAAATATGCTGTCATTGTGTATGTTTAATGGATGTCTTTCAGTTTTAAAGATAGACAGACCGATAGATAGAAAGATAGATAGATAGATAGATAGATAGACAGACAGACAGACAGACTGATTTCAACTGGAAGCAGTGCTTACATATTGCTTAATTTTTGGTGGTTATTAAATAGTATGGGTAGGCAAGAAAAGTGCATATATCTTTTATTAGCATAAACTTACCCAAATGCGCTCTTGCATATTTAAGGCATTCAAAGTAATAATATTTCACAGCATTAATACAGTTATGTACTAGACTGGACAATGGTAAGCAGAGCCAGTACTTATATCAACAATGGCCTTATCTGTGTGAAGTTTGTATGTTCTCCCTGTGTTTGCGTGGGTTTCCTCCCACACTCCAAAAAACATACTGTTAGGTTAATTGGCTGCTATCAAAATTGACCCTAGTCTCTCCCTCTCTGTCTGTGTGTGAGTGTGTGTCTATATTAGGGAATTTAGACTGTAAGCTCCAATAGGGTAGGGACTGATGTGAATGGGTTCTCTGTACAGCGCTGCGCTATTAGTGACACTATATAAATAAATGATAATGAGGATGATGATGATATGTGTTTACTATGCCTATACACATAGCCAGCTTTCACACTTGATTGGCAGATTAATGCATCATTATTGCTAAGTTTGATAACAGTTGTCTAATACAGTGACACTGGTAGAGAAAACCACTATAGACATTCACATAAGCAGCTCTCATCATCATCATTTATGGCATAAGACTTCTTTAATTATACTAAGTTTTTGAGCAGGTCTGCATTATACTTAATTATATAAGGGAGATGTACTTTTAGTAAAAAGTAGCTCTCCAATTTCAAAAGTACATCAACGTAGTATTAATACTTAGATTTAAAGATTTTCTGGGATAAATGAAATACATTCCCAGCAGCCATCTCCCTTTGCCTCTATCTTATTGCATATTTTGTCCTAATGTGCTTTCATATTTACATGTCACCATGTTTCCATTGGCTAGTACCTTAAAGTCAGATGTCTGTCAAGCAAACTGACCAGTGACAGAATTGCTTTGTGAGGTTTACATCTTTATGACATCAAATGCTTCACATGAAAAATGCAGTTCATTGTCAAAAATCAGCTATATTAGGAGAGTGAGAATTGTGTTTTAGCATCAATTACACACTAAATATGCTGTCAATGTGTATGTTTAATGGATGTCTTTCAGTTTTAAAGATAGACAGACCGATAGATAGATAGATAGATAGAAAGATAGATAGATAGATAGATAGTGTCACTCACCGGACTGTGAGTGCTTCTTCCCGGACTATTAGGAACCGTGGACGTCCTCTATCCTGAGGGACTGCGCATGCGCAGCCCTTTCCAAACCTTCAGTGTATGTTCCTTTAACTTAATTGGCAGATCAGGCAACCTCCCTATATTAAGCACCTGTGGTCAACACCACGTTGCCTGATCTTGGAGTCTCATTCCCCATGAGTCTCTGAAGGTGTTCCTGTGTTTCCTCGTTTATTCAGCCCAGCTGATTCCTGTGGTTTCCAAACCACTTCTACCTCTGTGGTTTCCAAACCACTTCTACTACTGTGGTTCCCATACCACTTCTACCATCTACTGTATCATCGTGACTGTGAGCTGATTCCTATCCGCTGCCTCCGTGCACTACAGTCTTCTAACCACTTCTACTCTACCATTTATTATTGGGACTGTTAGCTGATGCCTATCCGCTGCCTCCGTGCACTACAGTCTTCAACCTGCAACTCGTCTGTGTTTCATCATCGTGACTGCTAGCTGATTCCTATCCGCTGCCTCCGTGCACTACAGTCTTCAACCTGCAACTCGTCTGTGTTTCATCATCGTGACTGCTAGCTGATTCCTATCCGCTGCCTCCGTGCACTACAGTCTTCAACCTGCAACCCGTCTGTGTTTCATCGTGACTGTTTGGCTGATTCCTATCCGCTGCCTCTGTGCGCTTCAGTCTTCAGTCCTTGTCAACGCTCCCGTGTTTCCTTGAGTCTGCCTCCACTATTGCTACCCGCTATTCTCCGTGATCAACAGTGCCTGTTCAACTCTGCTCTCCCGTGTCCCATCGTTACTGCACCTGCTGGTTGCTATTGGCTACCTCCGTGTTCCCGCAGAGACCCGCTGCTGCTACTCCTCAGCACTACTCATCCATCTACTGCTGATCCGCTCTCCACGCTTTCCTGTGTTCCCTGCTGGTCTACCTACCCGTGCGCTGCACCTACTAGACCACCGCTTCACCCATCCAGGGACTTCGCATCCTGCCGGCCTCCTGCCGTTCAGGTATCTCTGCACTCCTGTCTGACTGCCTCCTGAACCACGGTATGCATACTTCTCATTGACTGTGCTGTGTATTGCATACCTTGCTGGACTGTGTTGGTTCTCCTCTGGAGTGTGCTATCCGCTGAGTCTATTGCCATCATTGACTGTGTTATCTTATGCTGGACTACTTCAAGAGACTTTCTATATTGGCAGTATTGTTCAGTCATCTATACATTTATATTGTGCATATCACTGTGGTTCAAAGTCAAGGTGCCCGTGTATATCTTGTGTTGCAGTCTCTCCCCGTGCACCTCCTCACATATATATTCAGTGGTACAACTTGCTGAAGGCAGACCACTGATCCCTGTTTCCTGTATCACCTGTTCCAGTATCCTCTCACATAGCAGTGGTACAACTTGCTATCGCAGACCACTGACTACCCGGATACCTCCACTTGGATTCCACTCCTTCACTCAGACAGCGGTACAACTTGCTATCTGCAGACCGCTGACTCTCATCACCCCCTCGTTTCTGTTGGACATTCCTCCTCACTATAGCAGTGGTACAACTTGCTACCGCAGACCACTGACTACCTTCACGTGTCCTTTGTCCATACAGTTCCTCGTGTATTACTACCTCCATATTGCCAGTGCTGCTAGTCATAGACTTTCCTGAGCATCTCATCACCTGCTATTTCCTGTTCCGTGATCACCCTGCTACCAGAGTACCATATTACCACCTATACTGCTCTGGTAAGCCTATCACCTGGTGATCCCTGGGTAAAGACTCCTAGTGCCCGTGACAGTAAGATCAGGCCATGACAGACCCAGATACGGAACCTACCGCTAAGGAGATGCTGCAGCATCTGGTCAGCCGTGTGGAGCAACAGGATGCTCGCCAACAGCTGTTACTTCAATGTTACCAATCGTTAACCTCCCAAGGAACATCTGGACAGACTGTTACAGCTAATATTGAAGCTCCTGTGCTTGCCTCCGTTTCCCCAGTGCCATCCCAGGTGTCTACAGCTCCTACGCTTCACCTGCCTACTCCGTCAAAATATGACGGGGACCCCAAAACTTGTAGAGGTTTCCTTAACCAATGTTCAGTCCATTTTGAACTCCAACCTCAAAATTTTTCTACCCATCGTTCCAGAGTGGCCTATCTTATCTCATTGTTTTCTGGACAAGCCCTGGCTTGGGCCTCCCCTCTGTGGGAGAGAAACGATCCAATTCTACAAGATAGTGCCAAATTCATTTCCACGTTCCGAAGTGTGTTCGATGAACCAGGTCGTGTGACTTCCGCTGCTTCCAGCATTCTTCGTTTGCGACAAGGCTCCCATACAGTAGGACAGTATGTCATTCAATTTAGGATCCTAGCCTCTGAACTTCAGTGGAACACTGAAGCATTAGTTGCCGCCTTCTGGCAGGGGCTCTCCGATAAAATTAAAGATGCACTGACTACCCAAGAGCTTCCTTCGTCACTAGAAGATTTGATCTCTCTTTGCCATCGTGTAGATATGAGATTTCGTGAAAGAGAGTCTGAGAAAACAACGGCTGTCAAAGCACCTCTTCGTTCAAACCCTCAATTTCGTCCAGCTCCATCCTCTGTGATTCCCATGGAGATAGGACGTTCCAAATTATCTTCAGAGGAGAGGAGACGAAGAGTAAAGAATAGACTCTGTATCTATTGTGCTGATTCCACGCATATGCTCAGCTCTTGCCCTAAGAGATCGGGAAATGCCAGGCCCTAACTAGTTCTGGAGAGGTGAAGTTAGGGTCCCTGGAGTCCTCTCCATCGTTTATGAAATCTAAAGTCTGCGCTTTTGAGGTTACGATCTCCTTTGCTACCAAATCCTTTGAGTCCCAGGCATTGATTGATTCCGGAGCAGCAGGAAATTTCATTTCTAAATCACTAGTGAATCAATGGTCCCTACCAGTGATCACTTTAAAAACACCCATTACTGTGACGGCTATAGATGGATCACGTCTCATCAACGGTCTCATCACCCAGAGTACGTCTCCAGTAACCCTTCAGATTGGTGCACTACACCATGAAGAAATTTCGTTTTTAATTCTTCCAGTTACGACAAGTCCGATTGTCTTAGGCCTTCCATGGCTTCAGTGTCACTCTCCCCAGATTGACTGGCGCACTCCTCAAGTTATGTCTTGGGGGTCTGAATGTCACCAGCGTTGTCTTTCTCAAGTTATTCCTCTTAAAGTACAGCAATCTTCCATCGCATATTCCTCCCCGGGACTCCCTCCTCAGTATGCTTCATTTGCCGATGTGTTTGATAAAGCTCAGTCTGAACGTCTTCCTCCTCATCGTTCTTGGGATTGTCCGATCGACCTTCTACCTGGCAAGACTCCTCCCAGGGGCCGGGTCTATCCTCTCTCGTTACCTGAAACTCAAGCCACATCTGAGTACATACAGGAGAATCTCCAGCGCGGCTTCATTCGACCTTCCACCTCTCCCGCTGGAGCTGGGTTCTTCTTCGTCAAAAAGAAGGATGGATCATTACGCCCTTGTATAGATTTTCGTGGACTCAACGCCATTACTATCAAGAATCGGTATCCCATTCCGCTGATCACTGAGCTATTTGATCGCATCAAGGGAGCTCGGATATTTACTAAGTTGGATCTTCGTGGTGCCTACAATTTAATTAGAATCCGTTCCGGTGACGAATGGAAGACCGCGTTCAACACCAGAGATGGGCATTACGAATATTTAGTAATGCCCTTCGGGCTGTGTAATGCCCCCGCTGTTTTCCAGGGTTTCATCAATGAGATCTTTCGGGACTTATTATATGTATGTGTCGTTGTCTACCTGGACGACATATTGATCTTCTCACAGGACCTGCCTTCTCATCACCAACATGTGGCAGAGGTCCTCTCCAGACTACGGAAAAACTCATTGTTCTGTAAATTGGAAAAATGTTCATTCGAATTACCCCAGATTCCATTCTTGGGGTATATAGTTTCCGGAGTTGGCCTGAAGATGGATCCAGACAAAGTAAATGCTGTACTACATTGGCCTCAGCCAACTACTCTTCGTGCCATCCAGCGTTTTTTAGGTTTTGCCAATTACTATAGACGCTTCATTCAAGACTTTTCATCCATTGCATCTCCTATTGTGGCCCTAACTCGGAAAGGGGCTAATACTAAGCAATGGTCATCTGAGGCTCTCCAAGCCTTTCAAATTCTCAAAGAGTCCTTCTCGTCTGCTCCCATTCTTCGACAGCCTGATGTGACACTTCCCTTCTTCCTAGAAGTAGATGCCTCTAATGTGGGCTTAGGAGCCATTCTCTCCCAACGCTCGGAGCAACAAAAATTACATCCTTGTGCCTTCTATTCTCGGGGTCTTCTGCCCGCAGAGAAAAACTATACTATCGGGGACAAGGAGTTGCTGGCCATCAAAGCTGCATTGGAGGAATGGAGATACTTGTTGGAAGGAGCTCGCCATCCGGTGACGATCTTCACGGATCATAAGAACTTGTCATATTTGCAATCTGCTCAATGCTTGAACCCTCGTCAAGCAAGATGGTCTCTTTTCTTTTCCCGTTTTGAATTAATTATAACCTTCAAACCAGCCGCTAAGAACAAGAAAGCTGACGCTCTATCTCGAGCTTTGGTGACGTCCTCTGATGTAGAAGAGGTTCCCAACCATGCTATTCTAGACCCCAAATGTATTTCTCTGGCTGCTTCATCCACCAAAATGCTACCATTTGGGAAGACCCTCGTGCCTCCTACTCTGAGGAGGAAAATCCTTTCGTGGTTCCATGCCTCTCGTTTTTCCGGACACGCCGGTGAACACAAGACCTTTGAGATTCTCTCTCGAAGTTACTGGTGGCCTTCAATGAGGAGAGACGTCAAAGAGTTTATTGCTTCCTGTGATTTATGTTCTCAGTTCAAATCCTCCCGCAGAACTCCAGCAGGGTTGCTGCGACCACTACCCATTCCGTCCAAACCTTGGACCCATATTAGTATGGATTTCGTTACTGATTTGCCACCAAGTAAGAATCACAATACTATTTGGGTAGTGGTAGACAGATTTTCGAAGATGGCTCATTTCGTCCCTCAGTCCGGTTTACCTTCCTCGTCTACTCTGGCTGAACATTTCATTAAAGAAATCTTCCGCATCCATGGATGTCCGTCTGAGATTGTGTCAGATAGAGGAGTACAATTCGTTTCCAGATTCTGGCGGGCCCTTTGTAAAACCTTGGGCATACGATTAGCACTCTCATCATCGTACCATCCGCAATCTAACGGACAAACGGAACGAGTCAATCAAGATCTTGAGACTTTTATTAGGATGTTCTCTTCAGCCAACCAAGACAACTGGGTAGAATTGCTCCCTTGGGCTGAATTCGCCCATAACAACATGTACCATGAGTCATCATCCAAAACTCCATTCTTTGTGGTTTACGGTCACCATCCGTCTTTTCCGGAATTTCCTGCCCTCCCACCCACCCAAGTTCCTGCTGTGGAGACTGCTTGTCAGACCTTCAAAAATATCTGGTCTCAGGTCAAAACCTGTTTAAAGAAGACATCTAACAAATATAAGTCTTTCGCAGATAAGAAGAGGCGGGCTATTCCACCACTAAAAATTGGAGATCGGGTTTGGTTATCTACCAAAAATATTCGTTTGAAGGTTCCATCTATGAAATTCGCCCCTCGTTTTATTGGTCCATATAGGATCATTCAAGTTATCAATCCAGTATGTGTTAAACTTCTTCTTCCTAAGAATCTTCGGATTTCCAATGCCTTCCATGTGTCCTTACTCAAACCTCTTATTATCAATCGTTTCTCGACTCCTCCCTCAGCACCGCAGCCAGTTCAAGTTCATCAGGAGGAGGATTTCGAGATTACTGAGGTATTGGATGCAAAAATTTCGCGAGGAGTCCTCCGTTTCCTCGTTCATTGGAAGGGCTTTGGTCCTGAAGAGCGTTCATGGATCAAAGCTGAAGATCTTAATGCTCCTGCCCTTCTGAAGAAGTTTTATTCCAAAAATCCGGACAAGCCCGGTTCCAGGCGTTCTGTGCCCACCTTTAAAAGGGGGGGTACTGTCACTCACCGGACTGTGAGTGCTTCTTCCCGGACTATTAGGAACCGTGGACGTCCTCTATCCTGAGGGACTGCGCATGCGCAGCCCTTTCCAAACCTTCAGTGTATGTTCCTTTAACTTAATTGGCAGATCAGGCAACCTCCCTATATTAAGCACCTGTGGTCAACACCACGTTGCCTGATCTTGGAGTCTCATTCCCCATGAGTCTCTGAAGGTGTTCCTGTGTTTCCTCGTTTATTCAGCCCAGCTGATTCCTGTGGTTTCCAAACCACTTCTACCTCTGTGGTTTCCAAACCACTTCTACTACTGTGGTTCCCATACCACTTCTACCATCTACTGTATCATCGTGACTGTGAGCTGATTCCTATCCGCTGCCTCCGTGCACTACAGTCTTCAAACCACTTCTCCTACTGTGGTTCCCATACCACTTCTACCATCTACTGTATCATCGTGACTGTGAGCTGATTCCTATCCGCTGCCTCCGTGCACTACAGTCTTCTAACCACTTCTACTCTACCATTTATTATTGGGACTGTTAGCTGATGCCTATCCGCTGCCTCCGTGCACTACAGTCTTCAACCTGCAACTCGTCTGTGTTTCATCATCGTGACTGCTAGCTGATTCCTATCCGCTGCCTCCGTGCACTACAGTCTTCAACCTGCAACTCGTCTGTGTTTCATCATCGTGACTGCTAGCTGATTCCTATCCGCTGCCTCCGTGCACTACAGTCTTCAACCTGCAACCCGTCTGTGTTTCATCGTGACTGTTTGGCTGATTCCTATCCGCTGCCTCTGTGCGCTTCAGTCTTCAGTCCTTGTCAACGCTCCCGTGTTTCCTTGAGTCTGCCTCCACTATTGCTACCCGCTATTCTCCGTGATCAACAGTGCCTGTTCAACTCTGCTCTCCCGTGTCCCATCGTTACTGCACCTGCTGGTTGCTATTGGCTACCTCCGTGTTCCCGCAGAGACCCGCTGCTGCTACTCCTCAGCACTACTCATCCATCTACTGCTGATCCGCTCTCCACGCTTTCCTGTGTTCCCTGCTGGTCTACCTACCCGTGCGCTGCACCTACTAGACCACCGCTTCACCCATCCAGGGACTTCGCATCCTGCCGGCCTCCTGCCGTTCAGGTATCTCTGCACTCCTGTCTGACTGCCTCCTGAACCACGGTATGCATACTTCTCATTGACTGTGCTGTGTATTGCATACCTTGCTGGACTGTGTTGGTTCTCCTCTGGAGTGTGCTATCCGCTGAGTCTATTGCCATCATTGACTGTGTTATCTTATGCTGGACTACTTCAAGAGACTTTCTATATTGGCAGTATTGTTCAGTCATCTATACATTTATATTGTGCATATCACTGTGGTTCAAAGTCAAGGTGCCCGTGTATATCTTGTGTTGCAGTCTCTCCCCGTGCACCTCCTCACATATATATTCAGTGGTACAACTTGCTGAAGGCAGACCACTGATCCCTGTTTCCTGTATCACCTGTTCCAGTATCCTCTCACATAGCAGTGGTACAACTTGCTATCGCAGACCACTGACTACCCGGATACCTCCACTTGGATTCCACTCCTTCACTCAGACAGCGGTACAACTTGCTATCTGCAGACCGCTGACTCTCATCACCCCCTCGTTTCTGTTGGACATTCCTCCTCACTATAGCAGTGGTACAACTTGCTACCGCAGACCACTGACTACCTTCACGTGTCCTTTGTCCATACAGTTCCTCGTGTATTACTACCTCCATATTGCCAGTGCTGCTAGTCATAGACTTTCCTGAGCATCTCATCACCTGCTATTTCCTGTTCCGTGATCACCCTGCTACCAGAGTACCATATTACCACCTATACTGCTCTGGTAAGCCTATCACCTGGTGATCCCTGGGTAAAGACTCCTAGTGCCCGTGACAGTAAGATCAGGCCATGACAGACCCAGATACGGAACCTACCGCTAAGGAGATGCTGCAGCATCTGGTCAGCCGTGTGGAGCAACAGGATGCTCGCCAACAGCTGTTACTTCAATGTTACCAATCGTTAACCTCCCAAGGAACATCTGGACAGACTGTTACAGCTAATATTGAAGCTCCTGTGCTTGCCTCCGTTTCCCCAGTGCCATCCCAGGTGTCTACAGCTCCTACGCTTCACCTGCCTACTCCGTCAAAATATGACGGGGACCCCAAAACTTGTAGAGGTTTCCTTAACCAATGTTCAGTCCATTTTGAACTCCAACCTCAAAATTTTTCTACCCATCGTTCCAGAGTGGCCTATCTTATCTCATTGTTTTCTGGACAAGCCCTGGCTTGGGCCTCCCCTCTGTGGGAGAGAAACGATCCAATTCTACAAGATAGTGCCAAATTCATTTCCACGTTCCGAAGTGTGTTCGATGAACCAGGTCGTGTGACTTCCGCTGCTTCCAGCATTCTTCGTTTGCGACAAGGCTCCCATACAGTAGGACAGTATGTCATTCAATTTAGGATCCTAGCCTCTGAACTTCAGTGGAACACTGAAGCATTAGTTGCCGCCTTCTGGCAGGGGCTCTCCGATAAAATTAAAGATGCACTGACTACCCAAGAGCTTCCTTCGTCACTAGAAGATTTGATCTCTCTTTGCCATCGTGTAGATATGAGATTTCGTGAAAGAGAGTCTGAGAAAACAACGGCTGTCAAAGCACCTCTTCGTTCAAACCCTCAATTTCGTCCAGCTCCATCCTCTGTGATTCCCATGGAGATAGGACGTTCCAAATTATCTTCAGAGGAGAGGAGACGAAGAGTAAAGAATAGACTCTGTATCTATTGTGCTGATTCCACGCATATGCTCAGCTCTTGCCCTAAGAGATCGGGAAATGCCAGGCCCTAACTAGTTCTGGAGAGGTGAAGTTAGGGTCCCTGGAGTCCTCTCCATCGTTTATGAAATCTAAAGTCTGCGCTTTTGAGGTTACGATCTCCTTTGCTACCAAATCCTTTGAGTCCCAGGCATTGATTGATTCCGGAGCAGCAGGAAATTTCATTTCTAAATCACTAGTGAATCAATGGTCCCTACCAGTGATCACTTTAAAAACACCCATTACTGTGACGGCTATAGATGGATCACGTCTCATCAACGGTCTCATCACCCAGAGTACGTCTCCAGTAACCCTTCAGATTGGTGCACTACACCATGAAGAAATTTCGTTTTTAATTCTTCCAGTTACGACAAGTCCGATTGTCTTAGGCCTTCCATGGCTTCAGTGTCACTCTCCCCAGATTGACTGGCGCACTCCTCAAGTTATGTCTTGGGGGTCTGAATGTCACCAGCGTTGTCTTTCTCAAGTTATTCCTCTTAAAGTACAGCAATCTTCCATCGCATATTCCTCCCCGGGACTCCCTCCTCAGTATGCTTCATTTGCCGATGTGTTTGATAAAGCTCAGTCTGAACGTCTTCCTCCTCATCGTTCTTGGGATTGTCCGATCGACCTTCTACCTGGCAAGACTCCTCCCAGGGGCCGGGTCTATCCTCTCTCGTTACCTGAAACTCAAGCCACATCTGAGTACATACAGGAGAATCTCCAGCGCGGCTTCATTCGACCTTCCACCTCTCCCGCTGGAGCTGGGTTCTTCTTCGTCAAAAAGAAGGATGGATCATTACGCCCTTGTATAGATTTTCGTGGACTCAACGCCATTACTATCAAGAATCGGTATCCCATTCCGCTGATCACTGAGCTATTTGATCGCATCAAGGGAGCTCGGATATTTACTAAGTTGGATCTTCGTGGTGCCTACAATTTAATTAGAATCCGTTCCGGTGACGAATGGAAGACCGCGTTCAACACCAGAGATGGGCATTACGAATATTTAGTAATGCCCTTCGGGCTGTGTAATGCCCCCGCTGTTTTCCAGGGTTTCATCAATGAGATCTTTCGGGACTTATTATATGTATGTGTCGTTGTCTACCTGGACGACATATTGATCTTCTCACAGGACCTGCCTTCTCATCACCAACATGTGGCAGAGGTCCTCTCCAGACTACGGAAAAACTCATTGTTCTGTAAATTGGAAAAATGTTCATTCGAATTACCCCAGATTCCATTCTTGGGGTATATAGTTTCCGGAGTTGGCCTGAAGATGGATCCAGACAAAGTAAATGCTGTACTACATTGGCCTCAGCCAACTACTCTTCGTGCCATCCAGCGTTTTTTAGGTTTTGCCAATTACTATAGACGCTTCATTCAAGACTTTTCATCCATTGCATCTCCTATTGTGGCCCTAACTCGGAAAGGGGCTAATACTAAGCAATGGTCATCTGAGGCTCTCCAAGCCTTTCAAATTCTCAAAGAGTCCTTCTCGTCTGCTCCCATTCTTCGACAGCCTGATGTGACACTTCCCTTCTTCCTAGAAGTAGATGCCTCTAATGTGGGCTTAGGAGCCATTCTCTCCCAACGCTCGGAGCAACAAAAATTACATCCTTGTGCCTTCTATTCTCGGGGTCTTCTGCCCGCAGAGAAAAACTATACTATCGGGGACAAGGAGTTGCTGGCCATCAAAGCTGCATTGGAGGAATGGAGATACTTGTTGGAAGGAGCTCGCCATCCGGTGACGATCTTCACGGATCATAAGAACTTGTCATATTTGCAATCTGCTCAATGCTTGAACCCTCGTCAAGCAAGATGGTCTCTTTTCTTTTCCCGTTTTGAATTAATTATAACCTTCAAACCAGCCGCTAAGAACAAGAAAGCTGACGCTCTATCTCGAGCTTTGGTGACGTCCTCTGATGTAGAAGAGGTTCCCAACCATGCTATTCTAGACCCCAAATGTATTTCTCTGGCTGCTTCATCCACCAAAATGCTACCATTTGGGAAGACCCTCGTGCCTCCTACTCTGAGGAGGAAAATCCTTTCGTGGTTCCATGCCTCTCGTTTTTCCGGACACGCCGGTGAACACAAGACCTTTGAGATTCTCTCTCGAAGTTACTGGTGGCCTTCAATGAGGAGAGACGTCAAAGAGTTTATTGCTTCCTGTGATTTATGTTCTCAGTTCAAATCCTCCCGCAGAACTCCAGCAGGGTTGCTGCGACCACTACCCATTCCGTCCAAACCTTGGACCCATATTAGTATGGATTTCGTTACTGATTTGCCACCAAGTAAGAATCACAATACTATTTGGGTAGTGGTAGACAGATTTTCGAAGATGG
This sequence comes from Mixophyes fleayi, assembly GCF_038048845.1. Lineage (NCBI taxonomy): Eukaryota > Metazoa > Chordata > Amphibia > Anura > Limnodynastidae > Mixophyes > Mixophyes fleayi. The sequence continues at coordinate 116,877 of NW_027448652.1, forward strand.
CTCATTTCGTCCCTCAGTCCGGTTTACCTTCCTCGTCTACTCTGGCTGAACATTTCATTAAAGAAATCTTCCGCATCCATGGATGTCCGTCTGAGATTGTGTCAGATAGAGGAGTACAATTCGTTTCCAGATTCTGGCGGGCCCTTTGTAAAACCTTGGGCATACGATTAGCACTCTCATCATCGTACCATCCGCAATCTAACGGACAAACGGAACGAGTCAATCAAGATCTTGAGACTTTTATTAGGATGTTCTCTTCAGCCAACCAAGACAACTGGGTAGAATTGCTCCCTTGGGCTGAATTCGCCCATAACAACATGTACCATGAGTCATCATCCAAAACTCCATTCTTTGTGGTTTACGGTCACCATCCGTCTTTTCCGGAATTTCCTGCCCTCCCACCCACCCAAGTTCCTGCTGTGGAGACTGCTTGTCAGACCTTCAAAAATATCTGGTCTCAGGTCAAAACCTGTTTAAAGAAGACATCTAACAAATATAAGTCTTTCGCAGATAAGAAGAGGCGGGCTATTCCACCACTAAAAATTGGAGATCGGGTTTGGTTATCTACCAAAAATATTCGTTTGAAGGTTCCATCTATGAAATTCGCCCCTCGTTTTATTGGTCCATATAGGATCATTCAAGTTATCAATCCAGTATGTGTTAAACTTCTTCTTCCTAAGAATCTTCGGATTTCCAATGCCTTCCATGTGTCCTTACTCAAACCTCTTATTATCAATCGTTTCTCGACTCCTCCCTCAGCACCGCAGCCAGTTCAAGTTCATCAGGAGGAGGATTTCGAGATTACTGAGGTATTGGATGCAAAAATTTCGCGAGGAGTCCTCCGTTTCCTCGTTCATTGGAAGGGCTTTGGTCCTGAAGAGCGTTCATGGATCAAAGCTGAAGATCTTAATGCTCCTGCCCTTCTGAAGAAGTTTTATTCCAAAAATCCGGACAAGCCCGGTTCCAGGCGTTCTGTGCCCACCTTTAAAAGGGGGGGTACTGTCACTCACCGGACTGTGAGTGCTTCTTCCCGGACTATTAGGAACCGTGGACGTCCTCTATCCTGAGGGACTGCGCATGCGCAGCCCTTTCCAAACCTTCAGTGTATGTTCCTTTAACTTAATTGGCAGATCAGGCAACCTCCCTATATTAAGCACCTGTGGTCAACACCACGTTGCCTGATCTTGGAGTCTCATTCCCCATGAGTCTCTGAAGGTGTTCCTGTGTTTCCTCGTTTATTCAGCCCAGCTGATTCCTGTGGTTTCCAAACCACTTCTACCTCTGTGGTTTCCAAACCACTTCTACTACTGTGGTTCCCATACCACTTCTACCATCTACTGTATCATCGTGACTGTGAGCTGATTCCTATCCGCTGCCTCCGTGCACTACAGTCTTCAAACCACTTCTCCTACTGTGGTTCCCATACCACTTCTACCATCTACTGTATCATCGTGACTGTGAGCTGATTCCTATCCGCTGCCTCCGTGCACTACAGTCTTCTAACCACTTCTACTCTACCATTTATTATTGGGACTGTTAGCTGATGCCTATCCGCTGCCTCCGTGCACTACAGTCTTCAACCTGCAACTCGTCTGTGTTTCATCATCGTGACTGCTAGCTGATTCCTATCCGCTGCCTCCGTGCACTACAGTCTTCAACCTGCAACTCGTCTGTGTTTCATCATCGTGACTGCTAGCTGATTCCTATCCGCTGCCTCCGTGCACTACAGTCTTCAACCTGCAACCCGTCTGTGTTTCATCGTGACTGTTTGGCTGATTCCTATCCGCTGCCTCTGTGCGCTTCAGTCTTCAGTCCTTGTCAACGCTCCCGTGTTTCCTTGAGTCTGCCTCCACTATTGCTACCCGCTATTCTCCGTGATCAACAGTGCCTGTTCAACTCTGCTCTCCCGTGTCCCATCGTTACTGCACCTGCTGGTTGCTATTGGCTACCTCCGTGTTCCCGCAGAGACCCGCTGCTGCTACTCCTCAGCACTACTCATCCATCTACTGCTGATCCGCTCTCCACGCTTTCCTGTGTTCCCTGCTGGTCTACCTACCCGTGCGCTGCACCTACTAGACCACCGCTTCACCCATCCAGGGACTTCGCATCCTGCCGGCCTCCTGCCGTTCAGGTATCTCTGCACTCCTGTCTGACTGCCTCCTGAACCACGGTATGCATACTTCTCATTGACTGTGCTGTGTATTGCATACCTTGCTGGACTGTGTTGGTTCTCCTCTGGAGTGTGCTATCCGCTGAGTCTATTGCCATCATTGACTGTGTTATCTTATGCTGGACTACTTCAAGAGACTTTCTATATTGGCAGTATTGTTCAGTCATCTATACATTTATATTGTGCATATCACTGTGGTTCAAAGTCAAGGTGCCCGTGTATATCTTGTGTTGCAGTCTCTCCCCGTGCACCTCCTCACATATATATTCAGTGGTACAACTTGCTGAAGGCAGACCACTGATCCCTGTTTCCTGTATCACCTGTTCCAGTATCCTCTCACATAGCAGTGGTACAACTTGCTATCGCAGACCACTGACTACCCGGATACCTCCACTTGGATTCCACTCCTTCACTCAGACAGCGGTACAACTTGCTATCTGCAGACCGCTGACTCTCATCACCCCCTCGTTTCTGTTGGACATTCCTCCTCACTATAGCAGTGGTACAACTTGCTACCGCAGACCACTGACTACCTTCACGTGTCCTTTGTCCATACAGTTCCTCGTGTATTACTACCTCCATATTGCCAGTGCTGCTAGTCATAGACTTTCCTGAGCATCTCATCACCTGCTATTTCCTGTTCCGTGATCACCCTGCTACCAGAGTACCATATTACCACCTATACTGCTCTGGTAAGCCTATCACCTGGTGATCCCTGGGTAAAGACTCCTAGTGCCCGTGACAGTAAGATCAGGCCATGACAGACCCAGATACGGAACCTACCGCTAAGGAGATGCTGCAGCATCTGGTCAGCCGTGTGGAGCAACAGGATGCTCGCCAACAGCTGTTACTTCAATGTTACCAATCGTTAACCTCCCAAGGAACATCTGGACAGACTGTTACAGCTAATATTGAAGCTCCTGTGCTTGCCTCCGTTTCCCCAGTGCCATCCCAGGTGTCTACAGCTCCTACGCTTCACCTGCCTACTCCGTCAAAATATGACGGGGACCCCAAAACTTGTAGAGGTTTCCTTAACCAATGTTCAGTCCATTTTGAACTCCAACCTCAAAATTTTTCTACCCATCGTTCCAGAGTGGCCTATCTTATCTCATTGTTTTCTGGACAAGCCCTGGCTTGGGCCTCCCCTCTGTGGGAGAGAAACGATCCAATTCTACAAGATAGTGCCAAATTCATTTCCACGTTCCGAAGTGTGTTCGATGAACCAGGTCGTGTGACTTCCGCTGCTTCCAGCATTCTTCGTTTGCGACAAGGCTCCCATACAGTAGGACAGTATGTCATTCAATTTAGGATCCTAGCCTCTGAACTTCAGTGGAACACTGAAGCATTAGTTGCCGCCTTCTGGCAGGGGCTCTCCGATAAAATTAAAGATGCACTGACTACCCAAGAGCTTCCTTCGTCACTAGAAGATTTGATCTCTCTTTGCCATCGTGTAGATATGAGATTTCGTGAAAGAGAGTCTGAGAAAACAACGGCTGTCAAAGCACCTCTTCGTTCAAACCCTCAATTTCGTCCAGCTCCATCCTCTGTGATTCCCATGGAGATAGGACGTTCCAAATTATCTTCAGAGGAGAGGAGACGAAGAGTAAAGAATAGACTCTGTATCTATTGTGCTGATTCCACGCATATGCTCAGCTCTTGCCCTAAGAGATCGGGAAATGCCAGGCCCTAACTAGTTCTGGAGAGGTGAAGTTAGGGTCCCTGGAGTCCTCTCCATCGTTTATGAAATCTAAAGTCTGCGCTTTTGAGGTTACGATCTCCTTTGCTACCAAATCCTTTGAGTCCCAGGCATTGATTGATTCCGGAGCAGCAGGAAATTTCATTTCTAAATCACTAGTGAATCAATGGTCCCTACCAGTGATCACTTTAAAAACACCCATTACTGTGACGGCTATAGATGGATCACGTCTCATCAACGGTCTCATCACCCAGAGTACGTCTCCAGTAACCCTTCAGATTGGTGCACTACACCATGAAGAAATTTCGTTTTTAATTCTTCCAGTTACGACAAGTCCGATTGTCTTAGGCCTTCCATGGCTTCAGTGTCACTCTCCCCAGATTGACTGGCGCACTCCTCAAGTTATGTCTTGGGGGTCTGAATGTCACCAGCGTTGTCTTTCTCAAGTTATTCCTCTTAAAGTACAGCAATCTTCCATCGCATATTCCTCCCCGGGACTCCCTCCTCAGTATGCTTCATTTGCCGATGTGTTTGATAAAGCTCAGTCTGAACGTCTTCCTCCTCATCGTTCTTGGGATTGTCCGATCGACCTTCTACCTGGCAAGACTCCTCCCAGGGGCCGGGTCTATCCTCTCGTTACCTGAAACTCAAGCCACATCTGAGTACATACAGGAGAATCTCCAGCGCGGCTTCATTCGACCTTCCACCTCTCCCGCTGGAGCTGGGTTCTTCTTCGTCAAAAAGAAGGATGGATCATTACGCCCTTGTATAGATTTTCGTGGACTCAACGCCATTACTATCAAGAATCGGTATCCCATTCCGCTGATCACTGAGCTATTTGATCGCATCAAGGGAGCTCGGATATTTACTAAGTTGGATCTTCGTGGTGCCTACAATTTAATTAGAATCCGTTCCGGTGACGAATGGAAGACCGCGTTCAACACCAGAGATGGGCATTACGAATATTTAGTAATGCCCTTCGGGCTGTGTAATGCCCCCGCTGTTTTCCAGGGTTTCATCAATGAGATCTTTCGGGACTTATTATATGTATGTGTCGTTGTCTACCTGGACGACATATTGATCTTCTCACAGGACCTGCCTTCTCATCACCAACATGTGGCAGAGGTCCTCTCCAGACTACGGAAAAACTCATTGTTCTGTAAATTGGAAAAATGTTCATTCGAATTACCCCAGATTCCATTCTTGGGGTATATAGTTTCCGGAGTTGGCCTGAAGATGGATCCAGACAAAGTAAATGCTGTACTACATTGGCCTCAGCCAACTACTCTTCGTGCCATCCAGCGTTTTTTAGGTTTTGCCAATTACTATAGACGCTTCATTCAAGACTTTTCATCCATTGCATCTCCTATTGTGGCCCTAACTCGGAAAGGGGCTAATACTAAGCAATGGTCATCTGAGGCTCTCCAAGCCTTTCAAATTCTCAAAGAGTCCTTCTCGTCTGCTCCCATTCTTCGACAGCCTGATGTGACACTTCCCTTCTTCCTAGAAGTAGATGCCTCTAATGTGGGCTTAGGAGCCATTCTCTCCCAACGCTCGGAGCAACAAAAATTACATCCTTGTGCCTTCTATTCTCGGGGTCTTCTGCCCGCAGAGAAAAACTATACTATCGGGGACAAGGAGTTGCTGGCCATCAAAGCTGCATTGGAGGAATGGAGATACTTGTTGGAAGGAGCTCGCCATCCGGTGACGATCTTCACGGATCATAAGAACTTGTCATATTTGCAATCTGCTCAATGCTTGAACCCTCGTCAAGCAAGATGGTCTCTTTTCTTTTCCCGTTTTGAATTAATTATAACCTTCAAACCAGCCGCTAAGAACAAGAAAGCTGACGCTCTATCTCGAGCTTTGGTGACGTCCTCTGATGTAGAAGAGGTTCCCAACCATGCTATTCTAGACCCCAAATGTATTTCTCTGGCTGCTTCATCCACCAAAATGCTACCATTTGGGAAGACCCTCGTGCCTCCTACTCTGAGGAGGAAAATCCTTTCGTGGTTCCATGCCTCTCGTTTTTCCGGACACGCCGGTGAACACAAGACCTTTGAGATTCTCTCTCGAAGTTACTGGTGGCCTTCAATGAGGAGAGACGTCAAAGAGTTTATTGCTTCCTGTGATTTATGTTCTCAGTTCAAATCCTCCCGCAGAACTCCAGCAGGGTTGCTGCGACCACTACCCATTCCGTCCAAACCTTGGACCCATATTAGTATGGATTTCGTTACTGATTTGCCACCAAGTAAGAATCACAATACTATTTGGGTAGTGGTAGACAGATTTTCGAAGATGGCTCATTTCGTCCCTCAGTCCGGTTTACCTTCCTCGTCTACTCTGGCTGAACATTTCATTAAAGAAATCTTCCGCATCCATGGATGTCCGTCTGAGATTGTGTCAGATAGAGGAGTACAATTCATTTCCAGATTCTGGCGGGCCCTTTGTAAAACCTTGGGCATACGATTAGCACTCTCATCATCGTACCATCCGCAATCTAACGGACAAACGGAACGAGTCAATCAAGATCTTGAGACTTTTATTAGGATGTTCTCTTCAGCCAACCAAGACAACTGGGTAGAATTGCTCCCTTGGGCTGAATTCGCCCATAACAACATGTACCATGAGTCATCATCCAAAACTCCATTCTTTGTGGTTTACGGTCACCATCCGTCTTTTCCGGAATTTCCTGCCCTCCCACCCACCCAAGTTCCTGCTGTGGAGACTGCTTGTCAGACCTTCAAAAATATCTGGTCTCAGGTCAAAACCTGTTTAAAGAAGACATCTAACAAATATAAGTCTTTCGCAGATAAGAAGAGGCGGGCTATTCCACCACTAAAAATTGGAGATCGGGTTTGGTTATCTACCAAAAATATTCGTTTGAAGGTTCCATCTATGAAATTCGCCCCTCGTTTTATTGGTCCATATAGGATCATTCAAGTTATCAATCCAGTATGTGTTAAACTTCTTCTTCCTAAGAATCTTCGGATTTCCAATGCCTTCCATGTGTCCTTACTCAAACCTCTTATTATCAATCGTTTCTCGACTCCTCCCTCAGCACCGCAGCCAGTTCAAGTTCATCAGGAGGAGGATTTCGAGATTACTGAGGTATTGGATGCAAAAATTTCGCGAGGAGTCCTCCGTTTCCTCGTTCATTGGAAGGGCTTTAGTCCTGAAGAGCGTTCATGGATCAAAGCTGAAGATCTTAATGCTCCTGCCCTTCTGAAGAAGTTTTATTCCAAAAATCCGGACAAGCCCGGTTCCAGGCGTTCTGTGCCCACCTTTAAAAGGGGGGGTACTGTCACTCACCGGACTGTGAGTGCTTCTTCCCGGACTATTAGGAACCGTGGACGTCCTCTATCCTGAGGGACTGCGCATGCGCAGCCCTTTCCAAACCTTCAGTGTATGTTCCTTTAACTTAATTGGCAGATCAGGCAACCTCCCTATATTAAGCACCTGTGGTCAACACCACGTTGCCTGATCTTGGAGTCTCATTCCCCATGAGTCTCTGAAGGTGTTCCTGTGTTTCCTCGTTTATTCAGCCCAGCTGATTCCTGTGGTTTCCAAACCACTTCTACCTCTGTGGTTTCCAAACCACTTCTACTACTGTGGTTCCCATACCACTTCTACCATCTACTGTATCATCGTGACTGTGAGCTGATTCCTATCCGCTGCCTCCGTGCACTACAGTCTTCAAACCACTTCTCCTACTGTGGTTCCCATACCACTTCTACCATCTACTGTATCATCGTGACTGTGAGCTGATTCCTATCCGCTGCCTCCGTGCACTACAGTCTTCTAACCACTTCTACTCTACCATTTATTATTGGGACTGTTAGCTGATGCCTATCCGCTGCCTCCGTGCACTACAGTCTTCAACCTGCAACTCGTCTGTGTTTCATCATCGTGACTGCTAGCTGATTCCTATCCGCTGCCTCCGTGCACTACAGTCTTCAACCTGCAACTCGTCTGTGTTTCATCATCGTGACTGCTAGCTGATTCCTATCCGCTGCCTCCGTGCACTACAGTCTTCAACCTGCAACCCGTCTGTGTTTCATCGTGACTGTTTGGCTGATTCCTATCCGCTGCCTCTGTGCGCTTCAGTCTTCAGTCCTTGTCAACGCTCCCGTGTTTCCTTGAGTCTGCCTCCACTATTGCTACCCGCTATTCTCCGTGATCAACAGTGCCTGTTCAACTCTGCTCTCCCGTGTCCCATCGTTACTGCACCTGCTGGTTGCTATTGGCTACCTCCGTGTTCCCGCAGAGACCCGCTGCTGCTACTCCTCAGCACTACTCATCCATCTACTGCTGATCCGCTCTCCACGCTTTCCTGTGTTCCCTGCTGGTCTACCTACCCGTGCGCTGCACCTACTAGACCACCGCTTCACCCATCCAGGGACTTCGCATCCTGCCGGCCTCCTGCCGTTCAGGTATCTCTGCACTCCTGTCTGACTGCCTCCTGAACCACGGTATGCATACTTCTCATTGACTGTGCTGTGTATTGCATACCTTGCTGGACTGTGTTGGTTCTCCTCTGGAGTGTGCTATCCGCTGAGTCTATTGCCATCATTGACTGTGTTATCTTATGCTGGACTACTTCAAGAGACTTTCTATATTGGCAGTATTGTTCAGTCATCTATACATTTATATTGTGCATATCACTGTGGTTCAAAGTCAAGGTGCCCGTGTATATCTTGTGTTGCAGTCTCTCCCCGTGCACCTCCTCACATATATATTCAGTGGTACAACTTGCTGAAGGCAGACCACTGATCCCTGTTTCCTGTATCACCTGTTCCAGTATCCTCTCACATAGCAGTGGTACAACTTGCTATCGCAGACCACTGACTACCCGGATACCTCCACTTGGATTCCACTCCTTCACTCAGACAGCGGTACAACTTGCTATCTGCAGACCGCTGACTCTCATCACCCCCTCGTTTCTGTTGGACATTCCTCCTCACTATAGCAGTGGTACAACTTGCTACCGCAGACCACTGACTACCTTCACGTGTCCTTTGTCCATACAGTTCCTCGTGTATTACTACCTCCATATTGCCAGTGCTGCTAGTCATAGACTTTCCTGAGCATCTCATCACCTGCTATTTCCTGTTCCATGATCACCCTGCTACCAGAGTACCATATTACCACCTATACTGCTCTGGTAAGCCTATCACCTGGTGATCCCTGGGTAAAGACTCCTAGTGCCCGTGACAGTAAGATCAGGCCATGACAGACCCAGATACGGAACCTACCGCTAAGGAGATGCTGCAGCATCTGGTCAGCCGTGTGGAGCAACAGGATGCTCGCCAACAGCTGTTACTTCAATGTTACCAATCGTTAACCTCCCAAGGAACATCTGGACAGACTGTTACAGCTAATATTGAAGCTCCTGTGCTTGCCTCCGTTTCCCCAGTGCCATCCCAGGTGTCTACAGCTCCTACGCTTCACCTGCCTACTCCGTCAAAATATGACGGGGACCCCAAAACTTGTAGAGGTTTCCTTAACCAATGTTCAGTCCATTTTGAACTCCAACCTCAAAATTTTTCTACCCATCGTTCCAGAGTGGCCTATCTTATCTCATTGTTTTCTGGACAAGCCCTGGCTTGGGCCTCCCCTCTGTGGGAGAGAAACGATCCAATTCTACAAGATAGTGCCAAATTCATTTCCACGTTCCGAAGTGTGTTCGATGAACCAGGTCGTGTGACTTCCGCTGCTTCCAGCATTCTTCGTTTGCGACAAGGCTCCCATACAGTAGGACAGTATGTCATTCAATTTAGGATCCTAGCCTCTGAACTTCAGTGGAACACTGAAGCATTAGTTGCCGCCTTCTGGCAGGGGCTCTCCGATAAAATTAAAGATGCACTGACTACCCAAGAGCTTCCTTCGTCACTAGAAGATTTGATCTCTCTTTGCCATCGTGTAGATATGAGATTTCGTGAAAGAGAGTCTGAGAAAACAACGGCTGTCAAAGCACCTCTTCGTTCAAACCCTCAATTTCGTCCAGCTCCATCCTCTGTGATTCCCATGGAGATAGGACGTTCCAAATTATCTTCAGAGGAGAGGAGACGAAGAGTAAAGAATAGACTCTGTATCTATTGTGCTGATTCCACGCATATGCTCAGCTCTTGCCCTAAGAGATCGGGAAATGCCAGGCCCTAACTAGTTCTGGAGAGGTGAAGTTAGGGTCCCTGGAGTCCTCTCCATCGTTTATGAAATCTAAAGTCTGCGCTTTTGAGGTTACGATCTCCTTTGCTACCAAATCCTTTGAGTCCCAGGCATTGATTGATTCCGGAGCAGCAGGAAATTTCATTTCTAAATCACTAGTGAATCAATGGTCCCTACCAGTGATCACTTTAAAAACACCCATTACTGTGACGGCTATAGATGGATCACGTCTCATCAACGGTCTCATCACCCAGAGTACGTCTCCAGTAACCCTTCAGATTGGTGCACTACACCATGAAGAAATTTCGTTTTTAATTCTTCCAGTTACGACAAGTCCGATTGTCTTAGGCCTTCCATGGCTTCAGTGTCACTCTCCCCAGATTGACTGGCGCACTCCTCAAGTTATGTCTTGGGGGTCTGAATGTCACCAGCGTTGTCTTTCTCAAGTTATTCCTCTTAAAGTACAGCAATCTTCCATCGCATATTCCTCCCCGGGACTCCCTCCTCAGTATGCTTCATTTGCCGATGTGTTTGATAAAGCTCAGTCTGAACGTCTTCCTCCTCATCGTTCTTGGGATTGTCCGATCGACCTTCTACCTGGCAAGACTCCTCCCAGGGGCCGGGTCTATCCTCTCTCGTTACCTGAAACTCAAGCCACATCTGAGTACATACAGGAGAATCTCCAGCGCGGCTTCATTCGACCTTCCACCTCTCCCGCTGGAGCTGGGTTCTTCTTCGTCAAAAAGAAGGATGGATCATTACGCCCTTGTATAGATTTTCGTGGACTCAACGCCATTACTATCAAGAATCGGTATCCCATTCCGCTGATCACTGAGCTATTTGATCGCATCAAGGGAGCTCGGATATTTACTAAGTTGGATCTTCGTGGTGCCTACAATTTAATTAGAATCCGTTCCGGTGACGAATGGAAGACCGCGTTCAACACCAGAGATGGGCATTACGAATATTTAGTAATGCCCTTCGGGCTGTGTAATGCCCCCGCTGTTTTCCAGGGTTTCATCAATGAGATCTTTCGGGACTTATTATATGTATGTGTCGTTGTCTACCTGGACGACATATTGATCTTCTCACAGGACCTGCCTTCTCATCACCAACATGTGGCAGAGGTCCTCTCCAGACTACGGAAAAACTCATTGTTCTGTAAATTGGAAAAATGTTCATTCGAATTACCCCAGATTCCATTCTTGGGGTATATAGTTTCCGGAGTTGGCCTGAAGATGGATCCAGACAAAGTAAATGCTGTACTACATTGGCCTCAGCCAACTACTCTTCGTGCCATCCAGCGTTTTTTAGGTTTTGCCAATTACTATAGACGCTTCATTCAAGACTTTTCATCCATTGCATCTCCTATTGTGGCCCTAACTCGGAAAGGGGCTAATACTAAGCAATGGTCATCTGAGGCTCTCCAAGCCTTTCAAATTCTCAAAGAGTCCTTCTCGTCTGCTCCCATTCTTCGACAGCCTGATGTGACACTTCCCTTCTTCCTAGAAGTAGATGCCTCTAATGTGGGCTTAGGAGCCATTCTCTCCCAACGCTCGGAGCAACAAAAATTACATCCTTGTGCCTTCTATTCTCGGGGTCTTCTGCCCGCAGAGAAAAACTATACTATCGGGGACAAGGAGTTGCTGGCCATCAAAGCTGCATTGGAGGAATGGAGATACTTGTTGGAAGGAGCTCGCCATCCGGTGACGATCTTCACGGATCATAAGAACTTGTCATATTTGCAATCTGCTCAATGCTTGAACCCTCGTCAAGCAAGATGGTCTCTTTTCTTTTCCCGTTTTGAATTAATTATAACCTTCAAACCAGCCGCTAAGAACAAGAAAGCTGACGCTCTATCTCGAGCTTTGGTGACGTCCTCTGATGTAGAAGAGGTTCCCAACCATGCTATTCTAGACCCCAAATGTATTTCTCTGGCTGCTTCATCCACCAAAATGCTACCATTTGGGAAGACCCTCGTGCCTCCTACTCTGAGGAGGAAAATCCTTTCGTGGTTCCATGCCTCTCGTTTTTCCGGACACGCCGGTGAACACAAGACCTTTGAGATTCTCTCTCGAAGTTACTGGTGGCCTTCAATGAGGAGAGACGTCAAAGAGTTTATTGCTTCCTGTGATTTATGTTCTCAGTTCAAATCCTCCCGCAGAACTCCAGCAGGGTTGCTGCGACCACTACCCATTCCGTCCAAACCTTGGACCCATATTAGTATGGATTTCGTTACTGATTTGCCACCAAGTAAGAATCACAATACTATTTGGGTAGTGGTAGACAGATTTTCGAAGATGGCTCATTTCGTCCCTCAGTCCGGTTTACCTTCCTCGTCTACTCTGGCTGAACATTTCATTAAAGAAATCTTCCGCATCCATGGATGTCCGTCTGAGATTGTGTCAGATAGAGGAGTACAATTCGTTTCCAGATTCTGGCGGGCCCTTTGTAAAACCTTGGGCATACGATTAGCACTCTCATCATCGTACCATCCGCAATCTAACGGACAAACGGAACGAGTCAATCAAGATCTTGAGACTTTTATTAGGATGTTCTCTTCAGCCAACCAAGACAACTGGGTAGAATTGCTCCCTTGGGCTGAATTCGCCCATAACAACATGTACCATGAGTCATCATCCAAAACTCCATTCTTTGTGGTTTACGGTCACCATCCGTCTTTTCCGGAATTTCCTGCCCTCCCACCCACCCAAGTTCCTGCTGTGGAGACTGCTTGTCAGACCTTCAAAAATATCTGGTCTCAGGTCAAAACCTGTTTAAAGAAGACATCTAACAAATATAAGTCTTTCGCAGATAAGAAGAGGCGGGCTATTCCACCACTAAAAATTGGAGATCGGGTTTGGTTATCTACCAAAAATATTCGTTTGAAGGTTCCATCTATGAAATTCGCCCCTCGTTTTATTGGTCCATATAGGATCATTCAAGTTATCAATCCAGTATGTGTTAAACTTCTTCTTCCTAAGAATCTTCGGATTTCCAATGCCTTCCATGTGTCCTTACTCAAACCTCTTATTATCAATCGTTTCTCGACTCCTCCCTCAGCACCGCAGCCAGTTCAAGTTCATCAGGAGGAGGATTTCGAGATTACTGAGGTATTGGATGCAAAAATTTCGCGAGGAGTCCTCCGTTTCCTCGTTCATTGGAAGGGCTTTGGTCCTGAAGAGCGTTCATGGATCAAAGCTGAAGATCTTAATGCTCCTGCCCTTCTGAAGAAGTTTTATTCCAAAAATCCGGACAAGCCCGGTTCCAGGCGTTCTGTGCCCACCTTTAAAAGGGGGGGTACTGTCACTCACCGGACTGTGAGTGCTTCTTCCCGGACTATTAGGAACCGTGGACGTCCTCTATCCTGAGGGACTGCGCATGCGCAGCCCTTTCCAAACCTTCAGTGTATGTTCCTTTAACTTAATTGGCAGATCAGGCAACCTCCCTATATTAAGCACCTGTGGTCAACACCACGTTGCCTGATCTTGGAGTCTCATTCCCCATGAGTCTCTGAAGGTGTTCCTGTGTTTCCTCGTTTATTCAGCCCAGCTGATTCCTGTGGTTTCCAAACCACTTCTACCTCTGTGGTTTCCAAACCACTTCTACTACTGTGGTTCCCATACCACTTCTACCATCTACTGTATCATCGTGACTGTGAGCTGATTCCTATCCGCTGCCTCCGTGCACTACAGTCTTCAAACCACTTCTCCTACTGTGGTTCCCATACCACTTCTACCATCTACTGTATCATCGTGACTGTGAGCTGATTCCTATCCGCTGCCTCCGTGCACTACAGTCTTCTAACCACTTCTACTCTACCATTTATTATTGGGACTGTTAGCTGATGCCTATCCGCTGCCTCCGTGCACTACAGTCTTCAACCTGCAACTCGTCTGTGTTTCATCATCGTGACTGCTAGCTGATTCCTATCCGCTGCCTCCGTGCACTACAGTCTTCAACCTGCAACTCGTCTGTGTTTCATCATCGTGACTGCTAGCTGATTCCTATCCGCTGCCTCCGTGCACTACAGTCTTCAACCTGCAACCCGTCTGTGTTTCATCGTGACTGTTTGGCTGATTCCTATCCGCTGCCTCTGTGCGCTTCAGTCTTCAGTCCTTGTCAACGCTCCCGTGTTTCCTTGAGTCTGCCTCCACTATTGCTACCCGCTATTCTCCGTGATCAACAGTGCCTGTTCAACTCTGCTCTCCCGTGTCCCATCGTTACTGCACCTGCTGGTTGCTATTGGCTACCTCCGTGTTCCCGCAGAGACCCGCTGCTGCTACTCCTCAGCACTACTCATCCATCTACTGCTGATCCGCTCTCCACGCTTTCCTGTGTTCCCTGCTGGTCTACCTACCCGTGCGCTGCACCTACTAGACCACCGCTTCACCCATCCAGGGACTTCGCATCCTGCCGGCCTCCTGCCGTTCAGGTATCTCTGCACTCCTGTCTGACTGCCTCCTGAACCACGGTATGCATACTTCTCATTGACTGTGCTGTGTATTGCATACCTTGCTGGACTGTGTTGGTTCTCCTCTGGAGTGTGCTATCCGCTGAGTCTATTGCCATCATTGACTGTGTTATCTTATGCTGGACTACTTCAAGAGACTTTCTATATTGGCAGTATTGTTCAGTCATCTATACATTTATATTGTGCATATCACTGTGGTTCAAAGTCAAGGTGCCCGTGTATATCTTGTGTTGCAGTCTCTCCCCGTGCACCTCCTCACATATATATTCAGTGGTACAACTTGCTGAAGGCAGACCACTGATCCCTGTTTCCTGTATCACCTGTTCCAGTATCCTCTCACATAGCAGTGGTACAACTTGCTATCGCAGACCACTGACTACCCGGATACCTCCACTTGGATTCCACTCCTTCACTCAGACAGCGGTACAACTTGCTATCTGCAGACCGCTGACTCTCATCACCCCCTCGTTTCTGTTGGACATTCCTCCTCACTATAGCAGTGGTACAACTTGCTACCGCAGACCACTGACTACCTTCACGTGTCCTTTGTCCATACAGTTCCTCGTGTATTACTACCTCCATATTGCCAGTGCTGCTAGTCATAGACTTTCCTGAGCATCTCATCACCTGCTATTTCCTGTTCCGTGATCACCCTGCTACCAGAGTACCATATTACCACCTATACTGCTCTGGTAAGCCTATCACCTGGTGATCCCTGGGTAAAGACTCCTAGTGCCCGTGACAGTAAGATCAGGCCATGACAGACCCAGATACGGAACCTACCGCTAAGGAGATGCTGCAGCATCTGGTCAGCCGTGTGGAGCAACAGAATGCTCGCCAACAGCTGTTACTTCAATGTTACCAATCGTTAACCTCCCAAGGAACATCTGGACAGACTGTTACAGCTAATATTGAAGCTCCTGTGCTTGCCTCCGTTTCCCCAGTGCCATCCCAGGTGTCTACAGCTCCTACGCTTCACCTGCCTACTCCGTCAAAATATGACGGGGACCCCAAAACTTGTAGAGGTTTCCTTAACCAATGTTCAGTCCATTTTGAACTCCAACCTCAAAATTTTTCTACCCATCGTTCCAGAGTGGCCTATCTTATCTCATTGTTTTCTGGACAAGCCCTGGCTTGGGCCTCCCCTCTGTGGGAGAGAAACGATCCAATTCTACAAGATAGTGCCAAATTCATTTCCACGTTCCGAAGTGTGTTCGATGAACCAGGTCGTGTGACTTCCGCTGCTTCCAGCATTCTTCGTTTGCGACAAGGCTCCCATACAGTAGGACAGTATGTCATTCAATTTAGGATCCTAGCCTCTGAACTTCAGTGGAACACTGAAGCATTAGTTGCCGCCTTCTGGCAGGGGCTCTCCGATAAAATTAAAGATGCACTGACTACCCAAGAGCTTCCTTCGTCACTAGAAGATTTGATCTCTCTTTGCCATCGTGTAGATATGAGATTTCGTGAAAGAGAGTCTGAGAAAACAACGGCTGTCAAAGCACCTCTTCGTTCAAACCCTCAATTTCGTCCAGCTCCATCCTCTGTGATTCCCATGGAGATAGGACGTTCCAAATTATCTTCAGAGGAGAGGAGACGAAGAGTAAAGAATAGACTCTGTATCTATTGTGCTGATTCCACGCATATGCTCAGCTCTTGCCCTAAGAGATCGGGAAATGCCAGGCCCTAACTAGTTCTGGAGAGGTGAAGTTAGGGTCCCTGGAGTCCTCTCCATCGTTTATGAAATCTAAAGTCTGCGCTTTTGAGGTTACGATCTCCTTTGCTACCAAATCCTTTGAGTCCCAGGCATTGATTGATTCCGGAGCAGCAGGAAATTTCATTTCTAAATCACTAGTGAATCAATGGTCCCTACCAGTGATCACTTTAAAAACACCCATTACTGTGACGGCTATAGATGGATCACGTCTCATCAACGGTCTCATCACCCAGAGTACGTCTCCAGTAACCCTTCAGATTGGTGCACTACACCATGAAGAAATTTCGTTTTTAATTCTTCCAGTTACGACAAGTCCGATTGTCTTAGGCCTTCCATGGCTTCAGTGTCACTCTCCCCAGATTGACTGGCGCACTCCTCAAGTTATGTCTTGGGGGTCTGAATGTCACCAGCGTTGTCTTTCTCAAGTTATTCCTCTTAAAGTACAGCAATCTTCCATCGCATATTCCTCCCCGGGACTCCCTCCTCAGTATGCTTCATTTGCCGATGTGTTTGATAAAGCTCAGTCTGAACGTCTTCCTCCTCATCGTTCTTGGGATTGTCCGATCGACCTTCTACCTGGCAAGACTCCTCCCAGGGGCCGGGTCTATCCTCTCTCGTTACCTGAAACTCAAGCCACATCTGAGTACATACAGGAGAATCTCCAGCGCGGCTTCATTCGACCTTCCACCTCTCCCGCTGGAGCTGGGTTCTTCTTCGTCAAAAAGAAGGATGGATCATTACGCCCTTGTATAGATTTTCGTGGACTCAACGCCATTACTATCAAGAATCGGTATCCCATTCCGCTGATCACTGAGCTATTTGATCGCATCAAGGGAGCTCGGATATTTACTAAGTTGGATCTTCGTGGTGCCTACAATTTAATTAGAATCCGTTCCGGTGACGAATGGAAGACCGCGTTCAACACCAGAGATGGGCATTACGAATATTTAGTAATGCCCTTCGGGCTGTGTAATGCCCCCGCTGTTTTCCAGGGCTTCATCAATGAGATCTTTCGGGACTTATTATATGTATGTGTCGTTGTCTACCTGGACGACATATTGATCTTCTCACAGGACCTGCCTTCTCATCACCAACATGTGGCAGAGGTCCTCTCCAGACTACGGAAAAACTCATTGTTCTGTAAATTGGAAAAATGTTCATTCGAATTACCCCAGATTCCATTCTTGGGGTATATAGTTTCCGGAGTTGGCCTGAAGATGGATCCAGACAAAGTAAATGCTGTACTACATTGGCCTCAGCCAACTACTCTTCGTGCCATCCAGCGTTTTTTAGGTTTTGCCAATTACTATAGACGCTTCATTCAAGACTTTTCATCCATTGCATCTCCTATTGTGGCCCTAACTCGGAAAGGGGCTAATACTAAGCAATGGTCATCTGAGGCTCTCCAAGCCTTTCAAATTCTCAAAGAGTCCTTCTCGTCTGCTCCCATTCTTCGACAGCCTGATGTGACACTTCCCTTCTTCCTAGAAGTAGATGCCTCTAATGTGGGCTTAGGAGCCATTCTCTCCCAACGCTCGGAGCAACAAAAATTACATCCTTGTGCCTTCTATTCTCGGGGTCTTCTGCCCGCAGAGAAAAACTATACTATCGGGGACAAGGAGTTGCTGGCCATCAAAGCTGCATTGGAGGAATGGAGATACTTGTTGGAAGGAGCTCGCCATCCGGTGACGATCTTCACGGATCATAAGAACTTGTCATATTTGCAATCTGCTCAATGCTTGAACCCTCGTCAAGCAAGATGGTCTCTTTTCTTTTCCCGTTTTGAATTAATTATAACCTTCAAACCAGCCGCTAAGAACAAGAAAGCTGACGCTCTATCTCGAGCTTTGGTGACGTCCTCTGATGTAGAAGAGGTTCCCAACCATGCTATTCTAGACCCCAAATGTATTTCTCTGGCTGCTTCATCCACCAAAATGCTACCATTTGGGAAGACCCTCGTGCCTCCTACTCTGAGGAGGAAAATCCTTTCGTGGTTCCATGCCTCTCGTTTTTCCGGACACGCCGGTGAACACAAGACCTTTGAGATTCTCTCTCGAAGTTACTGGTGGCCTTCAATGAGGAGAGACGTCAAAGAGTTTATTGCTTCCTGTGATTTATGTTCTCAGTTCAAATCCTCCCGCAGAACTCCAGCAGGGTTGCTGCGACCACTACCCATTCCGTCCAAACCTTGGACCCATATTAGTATGGATTTCGTTACTGATTTGCCACCAAGTAAGAATCACAATACTATTTGGGTAGTGGTAGACAGATTTTCGAAGATGGCTCATTTCGTCCCTCAGTCCGGTTTACCTTCCTCGTCTACTCTGGCTGAACATTTCATTAAAGAAATCTTCCGCATCCATGGATGTCCGTCTGAGATTGTGTCAGATAGAGGAGTACAATTCGTTTCCAGATTCTGGCGGGCCCTTTGTAAAACCTTGGGCATACGATTAGCACTCTCATCATCGTACCATCCGCAATCTAACGGACAAACGGAACGAGTCAATCAAGATCTTGAGACTTTTATTAGGATGTTCTCTTCAGCCAACCAAGACAACTGGGTAGAATTGCTCCCTTGGGCTGAATTCGCCCATAACAACATGTACCATGAGTCATCATCCAAAACTCCATTCTTTGTGGTTTACGGTCACCATCCGTCTTTTCCGGAATTTCCTGCCCTCCCACCCACCCAAGTTCCTGCTGTGGAGACTGCTTGTCAGACCTTCAAAAATATCTGGTCTCAGGTCAAAACCTGTTTAAAGAAGACATCTAACAAATATAAGTCTTTCGCAGATAAGAAGAGGCGGGCTATTCCACCACTAAAAATTGGAGATCGGGTTTGGTTATCTACCAAAAATATTCGTTTGAAGGTTCCAT
This sequence comes from Mixophyes fleayi, assembly GCF_038048845.1. NCBI lineage: Eukaryota > Metazoa > Chordata > Amphibia > Anura > Limnodynastidae > Mixophyes > Mixophyes fleayi. The sequence goes on from NW_027448652.1 coordinate 135,979, forward strand.
CTATGAAATTCGCCCCTCGTTTTATTGGTCCATATAGGATCATTCAAGTTATCAATCCAGTATGTGTTAAACTTCTTCTTCCTAAGAATCTTCGGATTTCCAATGCCTTCCATGTGTCCTTACTCAAACCTCTTATTATCAATCGTTTCTCGACTCCTCCCTCAGCACCGCAGCCAGTTCAAGTTCATCAGGAGGAGGATTTCGAGATTACTGAGGTATTGGATGCAAAAATTTCGCGAGGAGTCCTCCGTTTCCTCGTTCATTGGAAGGGCTTTGGTCCTGAAGAGCGTTCATGGATCAAAGCTGAAGATCTTAATGCTCCTGCCCTTCTGAAGAAGTTTTATTCCAAAAATCCGGACAAGCCCGGTTCCAGGCGTTCTGTGCCCACCTTTAAAAGGGGGGGTACTGTCACTCACCGGACTGTGAGTGCTTCTTCCCGGACTATTAGGAACCGTGGACGTCCTCTATCCTGAGGGACTGCGCATGCGCAGCCCTTTCCAAACCTTCAGTGTATGTTCCTTTAACTTAATTGGCAGATCAGGCAACCTCCCTATATTAAGCACCTGTGGTCAACACCACGTTGCCTGATCTTGGAGTCTCATTCCCCATGAGTCTCTGAAGGTGTTCCTGTGTTTCCTCGTTTATTCAGCCCAGCTGATTCCTGTGGTTTCCAAACCACTTCTACCTCTGTGGTTTCCAAACCACTTCTACTACTGTGGTTCCCATACCACTTCTACCATCTACTGTATCATCGTGACTGTGAGCTGATTCCTATCCGCTGCCTCCGTGCACTACAGTCTTCAAACCACTTCTCCTACTGTGGTTCCCATACCACTTCTACCATCTACTGTATCATCGTGACTGTGAGCTGATTCCTATCCGCTGCCTCCGTGCACTACAGTCTTCTAACCACTTCTACTCTACCATTTATTATTGGGACTGTTAGCTGATGCCTATCCGCTGCCTCCGTGCACTACAGTCTTCAACCTGCAACTCGTCTGTGTTTCATCATCGTGACTGCTAGCTGATTCCTATCCGCTGCCTCCGTGCACTACAGTCTTCAACCTGCAACTCGTCTGTGTTTCATCATCGTGACTGCTAGCTGATTCCTATCCGCTGCCTCCGTGCACTACAGTCTTCAACCTGCAACCCGTCTGTGTTTCATCGTGACTGTTTGGCTGATTCCTATCCGCTGCCTCTGTGCGCTTCAGTCTTCAGTCCTTGTCAACGCTCCCGTGTTTCCTTGAGTCTGCCTCCACTATTGCTACCCGCTATTCTCCGTGATCAACAGTGCCTGTTCAACTCTGCTCTCCCGTGTCCCATCGTTACTGCACCTGCTGGTTGCTATTGGCTACCTCCGTGTTCCCGCAGAGACCCGCTGCTGCTACTCCTCAGCACTACTCATCCATCTACTGCTGATCCGCTCTCCACGCTTTCCTGTGTTCCCTGCTGGTCTACCTACCCGTGCGCTGCACCTACTAGACCACCGCTTCACCCATCCAGGGACTTCGCATCCTGCCGGCCTCCTGCCGTTCAGGTATCTCTGCACTCCTGTCTGACTGCCTCCTGAACCACGGTATGCATACTTCTCATTGACTGTGCTGTGTATTGCATACCTTGCTGGACTGTGTTGGTTCTCCTCTGGAGTGTGCTATCCGCTGAGTCTATTGCCATCATTGACTGTGTTATCTTATGCTGGACTACTTCAAGAGACTTTCTATATTGGCAGTATTGTTCAGTCATCTATACATTTATATTGTGCATATCACTGTGGTTCAAAGTCAAGGTGCCCGTGTATATCTTGTGTTGCAGTCTCTCCCCGTGCACCTCCTCACATATATATTCAGTGGTACAACTTGCTGAAGGCAGACCACTGATCCCTGTTTCCTGTATCACCTGTTCCAGTATCCTCTCACATAGCAGTGGTACAACTTGCTATCGCAGACCACTGACTACCCGGATACCTCCACTTGGATTCCACTCCTTCACTCAGACAGCGGTACAACTTGCTATCTGCAGACCGCTGACTCTCATCACCCCCTCGTTTCTGTTGGACATTCCTCCTCACTATAGCAGTGGTACAACTTGCTACCGCAGACCACTGACTACCTTCACGTGTCCTTTGTCCATACAGTTCCTCGTGTATTACTACCTCCATATTGCCAGTGCTGCTAGTCATAGACTTTCCTGAGCATCTCATCACCTGCTATTTCCTGTTCCGTGATCACCCTGCTACCAGAGTACCATATTACCACCTATACTGCTCTGGTAAGCCTATCACCTGGTGATCCCTGGGTAAAGACTCCTAGTGCCCGTGACAGTAAGATCAGGCCATGACAGACCCAGATACGGAACCTACCGCTAAGGAGATGCTGCAGCATCTGGTCAGCCGTGTGGAGCAACAGGATGCTCGCCAACAGCTGTTACTTCAATGTTACCAATCGTTAACCTCCCAAGGAACATCTGGACAGACTGTTACAGCTAATATTGAAGCTCCTGTGCTTGCCTCCGTTTCCCCAGTGCCATCCCAGGTGTCTACAGCTCCTACGCTTCACCTGCCTACTCCGTCAAAATATGACGGGGACCCCAAAACTTGTAGAGGTTTCCTTAACCAATGTTCAGTCCATTTTGAACTCCAACCTCAAAATTTTTCTACCCATCGTTCCAGAGTGGCCTATCTTATCTCATTGTTTTCTGGACAAGCCCTGGCTTGGGCCTCCCCTCTGTGGGAGAGAAACGATCCAATTCTACAAGATAGTGCCAAATTCATTTCCACGTTCCGAAGTGTGTTCGATGAACCAGGTCGTGTGACTTCCGCTGCTTCCAGCATTCTTCGTTTGCGACAAGGCTCCCATACAGTAGGACAGTATGTCATTCAATTTAGGATCCTAGCCTCTGAACTTCAGTGGAACACTGAAGCATTAGTTGCCGCCTTCTGGCAGGGGCTCTCCGATAAAATTAAAGATGCACTGACTACCCAAGAGCTTCCTTCGTCACTAGAAGATTTGATCTCTCTTTGCCATCGTGTAGATATGAGATTTCGTGAAAGAGAGTCTGAGAAAACAACGGCTGTCAAAGCACCTCTTCGTTCAAACCCTCAATTTCGTCCAGCTCCATCCTCTGTGATTCCCATGGAGATAGGACGTTCCAAATTATCTTCAGAGGAGAGGAGACGAAGAGTAAAGAATAGACTCTGTATCTATTGTGCTGATTCCACGCATATGCTCAGCTCTTGCCCTAAGAGATCGGGAAATGCCAGGCCCTAACTAGTTCTGGAGAGGTGAAGTTAGGGTCCCTGGAGTCCTCTCCATCGTTTATGAAATCTAAAGTCTGCGCTTTTGAGGTTACGATCTCCTTTGCTACCAAATCCTTTGAGTCCCAGGCATTGATTGATTCCGGAGCAGCAGGAAATTTCATTTCTAAATCACTAGTGAATCAATGGTCCCTACCAGTGATCACTTTAAAAACACCCATTACTGTGACGGCTATAGATGGATCACGTCTCATCAACGGTCTCATCACCCAGAGTACGTCTCCAGTAACCCTTCAGATTGGTGCACTACACCATGAAGAAATTTCGTTTTTAATTCTTCCAGTTACGACAAGTCCGATTGTCTTAGGCCTTCCATGGCTTCAGTGTCACTCTCCCCAGATTGACTGGCGCACTCCTCAAGTTATGTCTTGGGGGTCTGAATGTCACCAGCGTTGTCTTTCTCAAGTTATTCCTCTTAAAGTACAGCAATCTTCCATCGCATATTCCTCCCCGGGACTCCCTCCTCAGTATGCTTCATTTGCCGATGTGTTTGATAAAGCTCAGTCTGAACGTCTTCCTCCTCATCGTTCTTGGGATTGTCCGATCGACCTTCTACCTGGCAAGACTCCTCCCAGGGGCCGGGTCTATCCTCTCTCGTTACCTGAAACTCAAGCCACATCTGAGTACATACAGGAGAATCTCCAGCGCGGCTTCATTCGACCTTCCACCTCTCCCGCTGGAGCTGGGTTCTTCTTCGTCAAAAAGAAGGATGGATCATTACGCCCTTGTATAGATTTTCGTGGACTCAACGCCATTACTATCAAGAATCGGTATCCCATTCCGCTGATCACTGAGCTATTTGATCGCATCAAGGGAGCTCGGATATTTACTAAGTTGGATCTTCGTGGTGCCTACAATTTAATTAGAATCCGTTCCGGTGACGAATGGAAGACCGCGTTCAACACCAGAGATGGGCATTACGAATATTTAGTAATGCCCTTCGGGCTGTGTAATGCCCCCGCTGTTTTCCAGGGTTTCATCAATGAGATCTTTCGGGACTTATTATATGTATGTGTCGTTGTCTACCTGGACGACATATTGATCTTCTCACAGGACCTGCCTTCTCATCACCAACATGTGGCAGAGGTCCTCTCCAGACTACGGAAAAACTCATTGTTCTGTAAATTGGAAAAATGTTCATTCGAATTACCCCAGATTCCATTCTTGGGGTATATAGTTTCCGGAGTTGGCCTGAAGATGGATCCAGACAAAGTAAATGCTGTACTACATTGGCCTCAGCCAACTACTCTTCGTGCCATCCAGCGTTTTTTAGGTTTTGCCAATTACTATAGACGCTTCATTCAAGACTTTTCATCCATTGCATCTCCTATTGTGGCCCTAACTCGGAAAGGGGCTAATACTAAGCAATGGTCATCTGAGGCTCTCCAAGCCTTTCAAATTCTCAAAGAGTCCTTCTCGTCTGCTCCCATTCTTCGACAGCCTGATGTGACACTTCCCTTCTTCCTAGAAGTAGATGCCTCTAATGTGGGCTTAGGAGCCATTCTCTCCCAACGCTCGGAGCAACAAAAATTACATCCTTGTGCCTTCTATTCTCGGGGTCTTCTGCCCGCAGAGAAAAACTATACTATCGGGGACAAGGAGTTGCTGGCCATCAAAGCTGCATTGGAGGAATGGAGATACTTGTTGGAAGGAGCTCGCCATCCGGTGACGATCTTCACGGATCATAAGAACTTGTCATATTTGCAATCTGCTCAATGCTTGAACCCTCGTCAAGCAAGATGGTCTCTTTTCTTTTCCCGTTTTGAATTAATTATAACCTTCAAACCAGCCGCTAAGAACAAGAAAGCTGACGCTCTATCTCGAGCTTTGGTGACGTCCTCTGATGTAGAAGAGGTTCCCAACCATGCTATTCTAGACCCCAAATGTATTTCTCTGGCTGCTTCATCCACCAAAATGCTACCATTTGGGAAGACCCTCGTGCCTCCTACTCTGAGGAGGAAAATCCTTTCGTGGTTCCATGCCTCTCGTTTTTCCGGACACGCCGGTGAACACAAGACCTTTGAGATTCTCTCTCGAAGTTACTGGTGGCCTTCAATGAGGAGAGACGTCAAAGAGTTTATTGCTTCCTGTGATTTATGTTCTCAGTTCAAATCCTCCCGCAGAACTCCAGCAGGGTTGCTGCGACCACTACCCATTCCGTCCAAACCTTGGACCCATATTAGTATGGATTTCGTTACTGATTTGCCACCAAGTAAGAATCACAATACTATTTGGGTAGTGGTAGACAGATTTTCGAAGATGGCTCATTTCGTCCCTCAGTCCGGTTTACCTTCCTCGTCTACTCTGGCTGAACATTTCATTAAAGAAATCTTCCGCATCCATGGATGTCCGTCTGAGATTGTGTCAGATAGAGGAGTACAATTCGTTTCCAGATTCTGGCGGGCCCTTTGTAAAACCTTGGGCATACGATTAGCACTCTCATCATCGTACCATCCGCAATCTAACGGACAAACGGAACGAGTCAATCAAGATCTTGAGACTTTTATTAGGATGTTCTCTTCAGCCAACCAAGACAACTGGGTAGAATTGCTCCCTTGGGCTGAATTCGCCCATAACAACATGTACCATGAGTCATCATCCAAAACTCCATTCTTTGTGGTTTACGGTCACCATCCGTCTTTTCCGGAATTTCCTGCCCTCCCACCCACCCAAGTTCCTGCTGTGGAGACTGCTTGTCAGACCTTCAAAAATATCTGGTCTCAGGTCAAAACCTGTTTAAAGAAGACATCTAACAAATATAAGTCTTTCGCAGATAAGAAGAGGCGGGCTATTCCACCACTAAAAATTGGAGATCGGGTTTGGTTATCTACCAAAAATATTCGTTTGAAGGTTCCATCTATGAAATTCGCCCCTCGTTTTATTGGTCCATATAGGATCATTCAAGTTATCAATCCAGTATGTGTTAAACTTCTTCTTCCTAAGAATCTTCGGATTTCCAATGCCTTCCATGTGTCCTTACTCAAACCTCTTATTATCAATCGTTTCTCGACTCCTCCCTCAGCACCGCAGCCAGTTCAAGTTCATCAGGAGGAGGATTTCGAGATTACTGAGGTATTGGATGCAAAAATTTCGCGAGGAGTCCTCCGTTTCCTCGTTCATTGGAAGGGCTTTGGTCCTGAAGAGCGTTCATGGATCAAAGCTGAAGATCTTAATGCTCCTGCCCTTCTGAAGAAGTTTTATTCCAAAAATCCGGACAAGCCCGGTTCCAGGCGTTCTGTGCCCACCTTTAAAAGGGGGGGTACTGTCACTCACCGGACTGTGAGTGCTTCTTCCCGGACTATTAGGAACCGTGGACGTCCTCTATCCTGAGGGACTGCGCATGCGCAGCCCTTTCCAAACCTTCAGTGTATGTTCCTTTAACTTAATTGGCAGATCAGGCAACCTCCCTATATTAAGCACCTGTGGTCAACACCACGTTGCCTGATCTTGGAGTCTCATTCCCCATGAGTCTCTGAAGGTGTTCCTGTGTTTCCTCGTTTATTCAGCCCAGCTGATTCCTGTGGTTTCCAAACCACTTCTACCTCTGTGGTTTCCAAACCACTTCTACTACTGTGGTTCCCATACCACTTCTACCATCTACTGTATCATCGTGACTGTGAGCTGATTCCTATCCGCTGCCTCCGTGCACTACAGTCTTCAAACCACTTCTCCTACTGTGGTTCCCATACCACTTCTACCATCTACTGTATCATCGTGACTGTGAGCTGATTCCTATCCGCTGCCTCCGTGCACTACAGTCTTCTAACCACTTCTACTCTACCATTTATTATTGGGACTGTTAGCTGATGCCTATCCGCTGCCTCCGTGCACTACAGTCTTCAACCTGCAACTCGTCTGTGTTTCATCATCGTGACTGCTAGCTGATTCCTATCCGCTGCCTCCGTGCACTACAGTCTTCAACCTGCAACTCGTCTGTGTTTCATCATCGTGACTGCTAGCTGATTCCTATCCGCTGCCTCCGTGCACTACAGTCTTCAACCTGCAACCCGTCTGTGTTTCATCGTGACTGTTTGGCTGATTCCTATCCGCTGCCTCTGTGCGCTTCAGTCTTCAGTCCTTGTCAACGCTCCCGTGTTTCCTTGAGTCTGCCTCCACTATTGCTACCCGCTATTCTCCGTGATCAACAGTGCCTGTTCAACTCTGCTCTCCCGTGTCCCATCGTTACTGCACCTGCTGGTTGCTATTGGCTACCTCCGTGTTCCCGCAGAGACCCGCTGCTGCTACTCCTCAGCACTACTCATCCATCTACTGCTGATCCGCTCTCCACGCTTTCCTGTGTTCCCTGCTGGTCTACCTACCCGTGCGCTGCACCTACTAGACCACCGCTTCACCCATCCAGGGACTTCGCATCCTGCCGGCCTCCTGCCGTTCAGGTATCTCTGCACTCCTGTCTGACTGCCTCCTGAACCACGGTATGCATACTTCTCATTGACTGTGCTGTGTATTGCATACCTTGCTGGACTGTGTTGGTTCTCCTCTGGAGTGTGCTATCCGCTGAGTCTATTGCCATCATTGACTGTGTTATCTTATGCTGGACTACTTCAAGAGACTTTCTATATTGGCAGTATTGTTCAGTCATCTATACATTTATATTGTGCATATCACTGTGGTTCAAAGTCAAGGTGCCCGTGTATATCTTGTGTTGCAGTCTCTCCCCGTGCACCTCCTCACATATATATTCAGTGGTACAACTTGCTGAAGGCAGACCACTGATCCCTGTTTCCTGTATCACCTGTTCCAGTATCCTCTCACATAGCAGTGGTACAACTTGCTATCGCAGACCACTGACTACCCGGATACCTCCACTTGGATTCCACTCCTTCACTCAGACAGCGGTACAACTTGCTATCTGCAGACCGCTGACTCTCATCACCCCCTCGTTTCTGTTGGACATTCCTCCTCACTATAGCAGTGGTACAACTTGCTACCGCAGACCACTGACTACCTTCACGTGTCCTTTGTCCATACAGTTCCTCGTGTATTACTACCTCCATATTGCCAGTGCTGCTAGTCATAGACTTTCCTGAGCATCTCATCACCTGCTATTTCCTGTTCCGTGATCACCCTGCTACCAGAGTACCATATTACCACCTATACTGCTCTGGTAAGCCTATCACCTGGTGATCCCTGGGTAAAGACTCCTAGTGCCCGTGACAGTAAGATCAGGCCATGACAGACCCAGATACGGAACCTACCGCTAAGGAGATGCTGCAGCATCTGGTCAGCCGTGTGGAGCAACAGGATGCTCGCCAACAGCTGTTACTTCAATGTTACCAATCGTTAACCTCCCAAGGAACATCTGGACAGACTGTTACAGCTAATATTGAAGCTCCTGTGCTTGCCTCCGTTTCCCCAGTGCCATCCCAGGTGTCTACAGCTCCTACGCTTCACCTGCCTACTCCGTCAAAATATGACGGGGACCCCAAAACTTGTAGAGGTTTCCTTAACCAATGTTCAGTCCATTTTGAACTCCAACCTCAAAATTTTTCTACCCATCGTTCCAGAGTGGCCTATCTTATCTCATTGTTTTCTGGACAAGCCCTGGCTTGGGCCTCCCCTCTGTGGGAGAGAAACGATCCAATTCTACAAGATAGTGCCAAATTCATTTCCACGTTCCGAAGTGTGTTCGATGAACCAGGTCGTGTGACTTCCGCTGCTTCCAGCATTCTTCGTTTGCGACAAGGCTCCCATACAGTAGGACAGTATGTCATTCAATTTAGGATCCTAGCCTCTGAACTTCAGTGGAACACTGAAGCATTAGTTGCCGCCTTCTGGCAGGGGCTCTCCGATAAAATTAAAGATGCACTGACTACCCAAGAGCTTCCTTCGTCACTAGAAGATTTGATCTCTCTTTGCCATCGTGTAGATATGAGATTTCGTGAAAGAGAGTCTGAGAAAACAACGGCTGTCAAAGCACCTCTTCGTTCAAACCCTCAATTTCGTCCAGCTCCATCCTCTGTGATTCCCATGGAGATAGGACGTTCCAAATTATCTTCAGAGGAGAGGAGACGAAGAGTAACGAATAGACTCTGTATCTATTGTGCTGATTCCACGCATATGCTCAGCTCTTGCCCTAAGAGATCGGGAAATGCCAGGCCCTAACTAGTTCTGGAGAGGTGAAGTTAGGGTCCCTGGAGTCCTCTCCATCGTTTATGAAATCTAAAGTCTGCGCTTTTGAGGTTACGATCTCCTTTGCTACCAAATCCTTTGAGTCCCAGGCATTGATTGATTCCGGAGCAGCAGGAAATTTCATTTCTAAATCACTAGTGAATCAATGGTCCCTACCAGTGATCACTTTAAAAACACCCATTACTGTGACGGCTATAGATGGATCACGTCTCATCAACGGTCTCATCACCCAGAGTACGTCTCCAGTAACCCTTCAGATTGGTGCACTACACCATGAAGAAATTTCGTTTTTAATTCTTCCAGTTACGACAAGTCCGATTGTCTTAGGCCTTCCATGGCTTCAGTGTCACTCTCCCCAGATTGACTGGCGCACTCCTCAAGTTATGTCTTGGGGGTCTGAATGTCACCAGCGTTGTCTTTCTCAAGTTATTCCTCTTAAAGTACAGCAATCTTCCATCGCATATTCCTCCCCGGGACTCCCTCCTCAGTATGCTTCATTTGCCGATGTGTTTGATAAAGCTCAGTCTGAACGTCTTCCTCCTCATCGTTCTTGGGATTGTCCGATCGACCTTCTACCTGGCAAGACTCCTCCCAGGGGCCGGGTCTATCCTCTCTCGTTACCTGAAACTCAAGCCACATCTGAGTACATACAGGAGAATCTCCAGCGCGGCTTCATTCGACCTTCCACCTCTCCCGCTGGAGCTGGGTTCTTCTTCGTCAAAAAGAAGGATGGATCATTACGCCCTTGTATAGATTTTCGTGGACTCAACGCCATTACTATCAAGAATCGGTATCCCATTCCGCTGATCACTGAGCTATTTGATCGCATCAAGGGAGCTCGGATATTTACTAAGTTGGATCTTCGTGGTGCCTACAATTTAATTAGAATCCGTTCCGGTGACGAATGGAAGACCGCGTTCAACACCAGAGATGGGCATTACGAATATTTAGTAATGCCCTTCGGGCTGTGTAATGCCCCCGCTGTTTTCCAGGGTTTCATCAATGAGATCTTTCGGGACTTATTATATGTATGTGTCGTTGTCTACCTGGACGACATATTGATCTTCTCACAGGACCTGCCTTCTCATCACCAACATGTGGCAGAGGTCCTCTCCAGACTACGGAAAAACTCATTGTTCTGTAAATTGGAAAAATGTTCATTCGAATTACCCCAGATTCCATTCTTGGGGTATATAGTTTCCGGAGTTGGCCTGAAGATGGATCCAGACAAAGTAAATGCTGTACTACATTGGCCTCAGCCAACTACTCTTCGTGCCATCCAGCGTTTTTTAGGTTTTGCCAATTACTATAGACGCTTCATTCAAGACTTTTCATCCATTGCATCTCCTATTGTGGCCCTAACTCGGAAAGGGGCTAATACTAAGCAATGGTCATCTGAGGCTCTCCAAGCCTTTCAAATTCTCAGAGTCCTTCTCGTCTGCTCCCATTCTTCGACAGCCTGATGTGACACTTCCCTTCTTCCTAGAAGTAGATGCCTCTAATGTGGGCTTAGGAGCCATTCTCTCCCAACGCTCGGAGCAACAAAAATTACATCCTTGTGCCTTCTATTCTCGGGGTCTTCTGCCCGCAGAGAAAAACTATACTATCGGGGACAAGGAGTTGCTGGCCATCAAAGCTGCATTGGAGGAATGGAGATACTTGTTGGAAGGAGCTCGCCATCCGGTGACGATCTTCACGGATCATAAGAACTTGTCATATTTGCAATCTGCTCAATGCTTGAACCCTCGTCAAGCAAGATGGTCTCTTTTCTTTTCCCGTTTTGAATTAATTATAACCTTCAAACCAGCCGCTAAGAACAAGAAAGCTGACGCTCTATCTCGAGCTTTGGTGACGTCCTCTGATGTAGAAGAGGTTCCCAACCATGCTATTCTAGACCCCAAATGTATTTCTCTGGCTGCTTCATCCACCAAAATGCTACCATTTGGGAAGACCCTCGTGCCTCCTACTCTGAGGAGGAAAATCCTTTCGTGGTTCCATGCCTCTCGTTTTTCCGGACACGCCGGTGAACACAAGACCTTTGAGATTCTCTCTCGAAGTTACTGGTGGCCTTCAATGAGGAGAGACGTCAAAGAGTTTATTGCTTCCTGTGATTTATGTTCTCAGTTCAAATCCTCCCGCAGAACTCCAGCAGGGTTGCTGCGACCACTACCCATTCCGTCCAAACCTTGGACCCATATTAGTATGGATTTCGTTACTGATTTGCCACCAAGTAAGAATCACAATACTATTTGGGTAGTGGTAGACAGATTTTCGAAGATGGCTCATTTCGTCCCTCAGTCCGGTTTACCTTCCTCGTCTACTCTGGCTGAACATTTCATTAAAGAAATCTTCCGCATCCATGGATGTCCGTCTGAGATTGTGTCAGATAGAGGAGTACAATTCGTTTCCAGATTCTGGCGGGCCCTTTGTAAAACCTTGGGCATACGATTAGCACTCTCATCATCGTACCATCCGCAATCTAACGGACAAACGGAACGAGTCAATCAAGATCTTGAGACTTTTATTAGGATGTTCTCTTCAGCCAACCAAGACAACTGGGTAGAATTGCTCCCTTGGGCTGAATTCGCCCATAACAACATGTACCATGAGTCATCATCCAAAACTCCATTCTTTGTGGTTTACGGTCACCATCCGTCTTTTCCGGAATTTCCTGCCCTCCCACCCACCCAAGTTCCTGCTGTGGAGACTGCTTGTCAGACCTTCAAAAATATCTGGTCTCAGGTCAAAACCTGTTTAAAGAAGACATCTAACAAATATAAGTCTTTCGCAGATAAGAAGAGGCGGGCTATTCCACCACTAAAAATTGGAGATCGGGTTTGGTTATCTACCAAAAATATTCGTTTGAAGGTTCCATCTATGAAATTCGCCCCTCGTTTTATTGGTCCATATAGGATCATTCAAGTTATCAATCCAGTATGTGTTAAACTTCTTCTTCCTAAGAATCTTCGGATTTCCAATGCCTTCCATGTGTCCTTACTCAAACCTCTTATTATCAATCGTTTCTCGACTCCTCCCTCAGCACCGCAGCCAGTTCAAGTTCATCAGGAGGAGGATTTCGAGATTACTGAGGTATTGGATGCAAAAATTTCGCGAGGAGTCCTCCGTTTCCTCGTTCATTGGAAGGGCTTTGGTCCTGAAGAGCGTTCATGGATCAAAGCTGAAGATCTTAATGCTCCTGCCCTTCTGAAGAAGTTTTATTCCAAAAATCCGGACAAGCCCGGTTCCAGGCGTTCTGTGCCCACCTTTAAAAGGGGGGGTACTGTCACTCACCGGACTGTGAGTGCTTCTTCCCGGACTATTAGGAACCGTGGACGTCCTCTATCCTGAGGGACTGCGCATGCGCAGCCCTTTCCAAACCTTCAGTGTATGTTCCTTTAACTTAATTGGCAGATCAGGCAACCTCCCTATATTAAGCACCTGTGGTCAACACCACGTTGCCTGATCTTGGAGTCTCATTCCCCATGAGTCTCTGAAGGTGTTCCTGTGTTTCCTCGTTTATTCAGCCCAGCTGATTCCTGTGGTTTCCAAACCACTTCTACCTCTGTGGTTTCCAAACCACTTCTACTACTGTGGTTCCCATACCACTTCTACCATCTACTGTATCATCGTGACTGTGAGCTGATTCCTATCCGCTGCCTCCGTGCACTACAGTCTTCAAACCACTTCTCCTACTGTGGTTCCCATACCACTTCTACCATCTACTGTATCATCGTGACTGTGAGCTGATTCCTATCCGCTGCCTCCGTGCACTACAGTCTTCTAACCACTTCTACTCTACCATTTATTATTGGGACTGTTAGCTGATGCCTATCCGCTGCCTCCGTGCACTACAGTCTTCAACCTGCAACTCGTCTGTGTTTCATCATCGTGACTGCTAGCTGATTCCTATCCGCTGCCTCCGTGCACTACAGTCTTCAACCTGCAACTCGTCTGTGTTTCATCATCGTGACTGCTAGCTGATTCCTATCCGCTGCCTCCGTGCACTACAGTCTTCAACCTGCAACCCGTCTGTGTTTCATCGTGACTGTTTGGCTGATTCCTATCCGCTGCCTCTGTGCGCTTCAGTCTTCAGTCCTTGTCAACGCTCCCGTGTTTCCTTGAGTCTGCCTCCACTATTGCTACCCGCTATTCTCCGTGATCAACAGTGCCTGTTCAACTCTGCTCTCCCGTGTCCCATCGTTACTGCACCTGCTGGTTGCTATTGGCTACCTCCGTGTTCCCGCAGAGACCCGCTGCTGCTACTCCTCAGCACTACTCATCCATCTACTGCTGATCCGCTCTCCACGCTTTCCTGTGTTCCCTGCTGGTCTACCTACCCGTGCGCTGCACCTACTAGACCACCGCTTCACCCATCCAGGGACTTCGCATCCTGCCGGCCTCCTGCCGTTCAGGTATCTCTGCACTCCTGTCTGACTGCCTCCTGAACCACGGTATGCATACTTCTCATTGACTGTGCTGTGTATTGCATACCTTGCTGGACTGTGTTGGTTCTCCTCTGGAGTGTGCTATCCGCTGAGTCTATTGCCATCATTGACTGTGTTATCTTATGCTGGACTACTTCAAGAGACTTTCTATATTGGCAGTATTGTTCAGTCATCTATACATTTATATTGTGCATATCACTGTGGTTCAAAGTCAAGGTGCCCGTGTATATCTTGTGTTGCAGTCTCTCCCCGTGCACCTCCTCACATATATATTCAGTGGTACAACTTGCTGAAGGCAGACCACTGATCCCTGTTTCCTGTATCACCTGTTCCAGTATCCTCTCACATAGCAGTGGTACAACTTGCTATCGCAGACCACTGACTACCCGGATACCTCCACTTGGATTCCACTCCTTCACTCAGACAGCGGTACAACTTGCTATCTGCAGACCGCTGACTCTCATCACCCCCTCGTTTCTGTTGGACATTCCTCCTCACTATAGCAGTGGTACAACTTGCTACCGCAGACCACTGACTACCTTCACGTGTCCTTTGTCCATACAGTTCCTCGTGTATTACTACCTCCATATTGCCAGTGCTGCTAGTCATAGACTTTCCTGAGCATCTCATCACCTGCTATTTCCTGTTCCGTGATCACCCTGCTACCAGAGTACCATATTACCACCTATACTGCTCTGGTAAGCCTATCACCTGGTGATCCCTGGGTAAAGACTCCTAGTGCCCGTGACAGTAAGATCAGGCCATGACAGACCCAGATACGGAACCTACCGCTAAGGAGATGCTGCAGCATCTGGTCAGCCGTGTGGAGCAACAGGATGCTCGCCAACAGCTGTTACTTCAATGTTACCAATCGTTAACCTCCCAAGGAACATCTGGACAGACTGTTACAGCTAATATTGAAGCTCCTGTGCTTGCCTCCGTTTCCCCAGTGCCATCCCAGGTGTCTACAGCTCCTACGCTTCACCTGCCTACTCCGTCAAAATATGACGGGGACCCCAAAACTTGTAGAGGTTTCCTTAACCAATGTTCAGTCCATTTTGAACTCCAACCTCAAAATTTTTCTACCCATCGTTCCAGAGTGGCCTATCTTATCTCATTGTTTTCTGGACAAGCCCTGGCTTGGGCCTCCCCTCTGTGGGAGAGAAACGATCCAATTCTACAAGATAGTGCCAAATTCATTTCCACGTTCCGAAGTGTGTTCGATGAACCAGGTCGTGTGACTTCCGCTGCTTCCAGCATTCTTCGTTTGCGACAAGGCTCCCATACAGTAGGACAGTATGTCATTCAATTTAGGATCCTAGCCTCTGAACTTCAGTGGAACACTGAAGCATTAGTTGCCGCCTTCTGGCAGGGGCTCTCCGATAAAATTAAAGATGCACTGACTACCCAAGAGCTTCCTTCGTCACTAGAAGATTTGATCTCTCTTTGCCATCGTGTAGATATGAGATTTCGTGAAAGAGAGTCTGAGAAAACAACGGCTGTCAAAGCACCTCTTCGTTCAAACCCTCAATTTCGTCCAGCTCCATCCTCTGTGATTCCCATGGAGATAGGACGTTCCAAATTATCTTCAGAGGAGAGGAGACGAAGAGTAAAGAATAGACTCTGTATCTATTGTGCTGATTCCACGCATATGCTCAGCTCTTGCCCTAAGAGATCGGGAAATGCCAGGCCCTAACTAGTTCTGGAGAGGTGAAGTTAGGGTCCCTGGAGTCCTCTCCATCGTTTATGAAATCTAAAGTCTGCGCTTTTGAGGTTACGATCTCCTTTGCTACCAAATCCTTTGAGTCCCAGGCATTGATTGATTCCGGAGCAGCAGGAAATTTCATTTCTAAATCACTAGTGAATCAATGGTCCCTACCAGTGATCACTTTAAAAACACCCATTACTGTGACGGCTATAGATGGATCACGTCTCATCAACGGTCTCATCACCCAGAGTACGTCTCCAGTAACCCTTCAGATTGGTGCACTACACCATGAAGAAATTTCGTTTTTAATTCTTCCAGTTACGACAAGTCCGATTGTCTTAGGCCTTCCATGGCTTCAGTGTCACTCTCCCCAGATTGACTGGCGCACTCCTCAAGTTATGTCTTGGGGGTCTGAATGTCACCAGCGTTGTCTTTCTCAAGTTATTCCTCTTAAAGTACAGCAATCTTCCATCGCATATTCCTCCCCGGGACTCCCTCCTCAGTATGCTTCATTTGCCGATGTGTTTGATAAAGCTCAGTCTGAACGTCTTCCTCCTCATCGTTCTTGGGATTGTCCGATCGACCTTCTACCTGGCAAGACTCCTCCCAGGGGCCGGGTCTATCCTCTCTCGTTACCTGAAACTCAAGCCACATCTGAGTACATACAGGAGAATCTCCAGCGCGGCTTCATTCGACCTTCCACCTCTCCCGCTGGAGCTGGGTTCTTCTTCGTCAAAAAGAAGGATGGATCATTACGCCCTTGTATAGATTTTCGTGGACTCAACGCCATTACTATCAAGAATCGGTATCCCATTCCGCTGATCACTGAGCTATTTGATCGCATCAAGGGAGCTCGGATATTTACTAAGTTGGATCTTCGTGGTGCCTACAATTTAATTAGAATCCGTTCCGGTGACGAATGGAAGACCGCGTTCAACACCAGAGATGGGCATTACGAATATTTAGTAATGCCCTTCGGGCTGTGTAATGCCCCCGCTGTTTTCCAGGGTTTCATCAATGAGATCTTTCGGGACTTATTATATGTATGTGTCGTTGTCTACCTGGACGACATATTGATCTTCTCACAGGACCTGCCTTCTCATCACCAACATGTGGCAGAGGTCCTCTCCAGACTACGGAAAAACTCATTGTTCTGTAAATTGGAAAAATGTTCATTCGAATTACCCCAGATTCCATTCTTGGGGTATATAGTTTCCGGAGTTGGCCTGAAGATGGATCCAGACAAAGTAAATGCTGTACTACATTGGCCTCAGCCAACTACTCTTCGTGCCATCCAGCGTTTTTTAGGTTTTGCCAATTACTATAGACGCTTCATTCAAGACTTTTCATCCATTGCATCTCCTATTGTGGCCCTAACTCGGAAAGGGGCTAATACTAAGCAATGGTCATCTGAGGCTCTCCAAGCCTTTCAAATTCTCAAAGAGTCCTTCTCGTCTGCTCCCATTCTTCGACAGCCTGATGTGACACTTCCCTTCTTCCTAGAAGTAGATGCCTCTAATGTGGGCTTAGGAGCCATTCTCTCCCAACGCTCGGAGCAACAAAAATTACATCCTTGTGCCTTCTATTCTCGGGGTCTTCTGCCCGCAGAGAAAAACTATACTATCGGGGACAAGGAGTTGCTGGCCATCAAAGCTGCATTGGAGGAATGGAGATACTTGTTGGAAGGAGCTCGCCATCCGGTGACGATCTTCACGGATCATAAGAACTTGTCATATTTGCAATCTGCTCAATGCTTGAACCCTCGTCAAGCAAGATGGTCTCTTTTCTTTTCCCGTTTTGAATTAATTATAACCTTCAAACCAGCCGCTAAGAACAAGAAAGCTGACGCTCTATCTCGAGCTTTGGTGACGTCCTCTGATGTAGAAGAGGTTCCCAACCATGCTATTCTAGACCCCAAATGTATTTCTCTGGCTGCTTCATCCACCAAAATGCTACCATTTGGGAAGACCCTCGTGCCTCCTACTCTGAGGAGGAAAATCCTTTCGTGGTTCCATGCCTCTCGTTTTTCCGGACACGCCGGTGAACACAAGACCTTTGAGATTCTCTCTCGAAGTTACTGGTGGCCTTCAATGAGGAGAGACGTCAAAGAGTTTATTGCTTCCTGTGATTTATGTTCTCAGTTCAAATCCTCCCGCAGAACTCCAGCAGGGTTGCTGCGACCACTACCCATTCCGTCCAAACCTTGGACCCATATTAGTATGGATTTCGTTACTGATTTGCCACCAAGTAAGAATCACAATACTATTTGGGTAGTGGTAGACAGATTTTCGAAGATGGCTCATTTCGTCCCTCAGTCCGGTTTACCTTCCTCGTCTACTCTGGCTGAACATTTCATTAAAGAAATCTTCCGCATCCATGGATGTCCGTCTGAGATTGTGTCAGATAGAGGAGTACAATTCGTTTCCAGATTCTGGCGGGCCCTTTGTAAAACCTTGGGCATACGATTAGCACTCTCATCATCGTACCATCCGCAATCTAACGGACAAACGGAACGAGTCAATCAAGATCTTGAGACTTTTATTAGGATGTTCTCTTCAGCCAACCAAGACAACTGGGTAGAATTGCTCCCTTGGGCTGAATTCGCCCATAACAACATGTACCATGAGTCATCATCCAAAACTCCATTCTTTGTGGTTTACGGTCACCATCCGTCTTTTCCGGAATTTCCTGCCCTCCCACCCACCCAAGTTCCTGCTGTGGAGACTGCTTGTCAGACCTTCAAAAATATCTGGTCTCAGGTCAAAACCTGTTTAAAGAAGACATCTAACAAATATAAGTCTTTCGCAGATAAGAAGAGGCGGGCTATTCCACCACTAAAAATTGGAGATCGGGTTTGGTTATCTACCAAAAATATTCGTTTGAAGGTTCCATCTATGAAATTCGCCCCTCGTTTTATTGGTCCATATAGGATCATTCAAGTTATCAATCCAGTATGTGTTAAACTTCTTCTTCCTAAGAATCTTCGGATTTCCAATGCCTTCCATGTGTCCTTACTCAAACCTCTTATTATCAATCGTTCTCTCGACTCCTCCCTCAGCACCGCAGCCAGTTCAAGTTCATCAGGAGGAGGATTTCGAGATTACTGAGGTATTGGATGCAAAAATTTCGCGAGGAGTCCTCCGTTTCCTCGTTCATTGGAAGGGCTTTGGTCCTGAAGAGCGTTCATGGATCAAAGCTGAAGATCTTAATGCTCCTGCCCTTCTGAAGAAGTTTTATTCCAAAAATCCGGACAAGCCCGGTTCCAGGCGTTCTGTGCCCACCTTTAAAAGGGGGGGTACTGTCACTCACCGGACTGTGAGTGCTTCTTCCCGGACTATTAGGAACCGTGGACGTCCTCTATCCTGAGGGACTGCGCATGCGCAGCCCTTTCCAAACCTTCAGTGTATGTTCCTTTAACTTAATTGGCAGATCAGGCAACCTCCCTATATTAAGCACCTGTGGTCAACACCACGTTGCCTGATCTTGGAGTCTCATTCCCCATGAGTCTCTGAAGGTGTTCCTGTGTTTCCTCGTTTATTCAGCCCAGCTGATTCCTGTGGTTTCCAAACCACTTCTACCTCTGTGGTTTCCAAACCACTTCTACTACTGTGGTTCCCATACCACTTCTACCATCTACTGTATCATCGTGACTGTGAGCTGATTCCTATCCGCTGCCTCCGTGCACTACAGTCTTCAAACCACTTCTCCTACTGTGGTTCCCATACCACTTCTACCATCTACTGTATCATCGTGACTGTGAGCTGATTCCTATCCGCTGCCTCCGTGCACTACAGTCTTCTAACCACTTCTACTCTACCATTTATTATTGGGACTGTTAGCTGATGCCTATCCGCTGCCTCCGTGCACTACAGTCTTCAACCTGCAACTCGTCTGTGTTTCATCATCGTGACTGCTAGCTGATTCCTATCCGCTGCCTCCGTGCACTACAGTCTTCAACCTGCAACTCGTCTGTGTTTCATCATCGTGACTGCTAGCTGATTCCTATCCGCTGCCTCCGTGCACTACAGTCTTCAACCTGCAACCCGTCTGTGTTTCATCGTGACTGTTTGGCTGATTCCTATCCGCTGCCTCTGTGCGCTTCAGTCTTCAGTCCTTGTCAACGCTCCCGTGTTTCCTTGAGTCTGCCTCCACTATTGCTACCCGCTATTCTCCGTGATCAACAGTGCCTGTTCAACTCTGCTCTCCCGTGTCCCATCGTTACTGCACCTGCTGGTTGCTATTGGCTACCTCCGTGTTCCCGCAGAGACCCGCTGCTGCTACTCCTCAGCACTACTCATCCATCTACTGCTGATCCGCTCTCCACGCTTTCCTGTGTTCCCTGCTGGTCTACCTACCCGTGCGCTGCACCTACTAGACCACCGCTTCACCCATCCAGGGACTTCGCATCCTGCCGGCCTCCTGCCGTTCAGGTATCTCTGCACTCCTGTCTGACTGCCTCCTGAACCACGGTATGCATACTTCTCATTGACTGTGCTGTGTATTGCATACCTTGCTGGACTGTGTTGGTTCTCCTCTGGAGTGTGCTATCCGCTGAGTCTATTGCCATCATTGACTGTGTTATCTTATGCTGGACTACTTCAAGAGACTTTCTATATTGGCAGTATTGTTCAGTCATCTATACATTTATATTGTGCATATCACTGTGGTTCAAAGTCAAGGTGCCCGTGTATATCTTGTGTTGCAGTCTCTCCCCGTGCACCTCCTCACATATATATTCAGTGGTACAACTTGCTGAAGGCAGACCACTGATCCCTGTTTCCTGTATCACCTGTTCCAGTATCCTCTCACATAGCAGTGGTACAACTTGCTATCGCAGACCACTGACTACCCGGATACCTCCACTTGGATTCCACTCCTTCACTCAGACAGCGGTACAACTTGCTATCTGCAGACCGCTGACTCTCATCACCCCCTCGTTTCTGTTGGACATTCCTCCTCACTATAGCAGTGGTACAACTTGCTACCGCAGACCACTGACTACCTTCACGTGTCCTTTGTCCATACAGTTCCTCGTGTATTACTACCTCCATATTGCCAGTGCTGCTAGTCATAGACTTTCCTGAGCATCTCATCACCTGCTATTTCCTGTTCCGTGATCACCCTGCTACCAGAGTACCATATTACCACCTATACTGCTCTGGTAAGCCTATCACCTGGTGATCCCTGGGTAAAGACTCCTAGTGCCCGTGACAGTAAGATCAGGCCATGACAGACCCAGATACGGAACCTACCGCTAAGGAGATGCTGCAGCATCTGGTCAGCCGTGTGGAGCAACAGGATGCTCGCCAACAGCTGTTACTTCAATGTTACCAATCGTTAACCTCCCAAGGAACATCTGGACAGACTGTTACAGCTAATATTGAAGCTCCTGTGCTTGCCTCCGTTTCCCCAGTGCCATCCCAGGTGTCTACAGCTCCTACGCTTCACCTGCCTACTCCGTCAAAATATGACGGGGACCCCAAAACTTGTAGAGGTTTCCTTAACCAATGTTCAGTCCATTTTGAACTCCAACCTCAAAATTTTTCTACCCATCGTTCCAGAGTGGCCTATCTTATCTCATTGTTTTCTGGACAAGCCCTGGCTTGGGCCTCCCCTCTGTGGGAGAGAAACGATCCAATTCTACAAGATAGTGCCAAATTCATTTCCACGTTCCGAAGTGTGTTCGATGAACCAGGTCGTGTGACTTCCGCTGCTTCCAGCATTCTTCGTTTGCGACAAGGCTCCCATACAGTAGGACAGTATGTCATTCAATTTAGGATCCTAGCCTCTGAACTTCAGTGGAACACTGAAGCATTAGTTGCCGCCTTCTGGCAGGGGCTCTCCGATAAAATTAAAGATGCACTGACTACCCAAGAGCTTCCTTCGTCACTAGAAGATTTGATCTCTCTTTGCCATCGTGTAGATATGAGATTTCGTGAAAGAGAGTCTGAGAAAACAACGGCTGTCAAAGCACCTCTTCGTTCAAACCCTCAATTTCGTCCAGCTCCATCCTCTGTGATTCCCATGGAGATAGGACGTTCCAAATTATCTTCAGAGGAGAGGAGACGAAGAGTAAAGAATAGACTCTGTATCTATTGTGCTGATTCCACGCATATGCTCAGCTCTTGCCCTAAGAGATCGGGAAATGCCAGGCCCTAACTAGTTCTGGAGAGGTGAAGTTAGGGTCCCTGGAGTCCTCTCCATCGTTTATGAAATCTAAAGTCTGCGCTTTTGAGGTTACGATCTCCTTTGCTACCAAATCCTTTGAGTCCCAGGCATTGATTGATTCCGGAGCAGCAGGAAATTTCATTTCTAAATCACTAGTGAATCAATGGTCCCTACCAGTGATCACTTTAAAAACACCCATTACTGTGACGGCTATAGATGGATCACGTCTCATCAACGGTCTCATCACCCAGAGTACGTCTCCAGTAACCCTTCAGATTGGTGCACTACACCATGAAGAAATTTCGTTTTTAATTCTTCCAGTTACGACAAGTCCGATTGTCTTAGGCCTTCCATGGCTTCAGTGTCACTCTCCCCAGATTGACTGGCGCACTCCTCAAGTTATGTCTTGGGGGTCTGAATGTCACCAGCGTTGTCTTTCTCAAGTTATTCCTCTTAAAGTACAGCAATCTTCCATCGCATATTCCTCCCCGGGACTCCCTCCTCAGTATGCTTCATTTGCCGATGTGTTTGATAAAGCTCAGTCTGAACGTCTTCCTCCTCATCGTTCTTGGGATTGTCCGATCGACCTTCTACCTGGCAAGACTCCTCCCAGGGGCCGGGTCTATCCTCTCTCGTTACCTGAAACTCAAGCCACATCTGAGTACATACAGGAGAATCTCCAGCGCGGCTTCATTCGACCTTCCACCTCTCCCGCTGGAGCTGGGTTCTTCTTCGTCAAAAAGAAGGATGGATCATTACGCCCTTGTATAGATTTTCGTGGACTCAACGCCATTACTATCAAGAATCGGTATCCCATTCCGCTGATCACTGAGCTATTTGATCGCATCAAGGGAGCTCGGATATTTACTAAGTTGGATCTTCGTGGTGCCTACAATTTAATTAGAATCCGTTCCGGTGACGAATGGAAGACCGCGTTCAACACCAGAGATGGGCATTACGAATATTTAGTAATGCCCTTCGGGCTGTGTAATGCCCCCGCTGTTTTCCAGGGTTTCATCAATGAGATCTTTCGGGACTTATTATATGTATGTGTCGTTGTCTACCTGGACGACATATTGATCTTCTCACAGGACCTGCCTTCTCATCACCAACATGTGGCAGAGGTCCTCTCCAGACTACGGAAAAACTCATTGTTCTGTAAATTGGAAAAATGTTCATTCGAATTACCCCAGATTCCATTCTTGGGGTATATAGTTTCCGGAGTTGGCCTGAAGATGGATCCAGACAAAGTAAATGCTGTACTACATTGGCCTCAGCCAACTACTCTTCGTGCCATCCAGCGTTTTTTAGGTTTTGCCAATTACTATAGACGCTTCATTCAAGACTTTTCATCCATTGCATCTCCTATTGTGGCCCTAACTCGGAAAGGGGCTAATACTAAGCAATGGTCATCTGAGGCTCTCCAAGCCTTTCAAATTCTCAAAGAGTCCTTCTCGTCTGCTCCCATTCTTCGACAGCCTGATGTGACACTTCCCTTCTTCCTAGAAGTAGATGCCTCTAATGTGGGCTTAGGAGCCATTCTCTCCCAACGCTCGGAGCAACAAAAATTACATCCTTGTGCCTTCTATTCTCGGGGTCTTCTGCCCGCAGAGAAAAACTATACTATCGGGGACAAGGAGTTGCTGGCCATCAAAGCTGCATTGGAGGAATGGAGATACTTGTTGGAAGGAGCTCGCCATCCGGTGACGATCTTCACGGATCATAAGAACTTGTCATATTTGCAATCTGCTCAATGCTTGAACCCTCGTCAAGCAAGATGGTCTCTTTTCTTTTCCCGTTTTGAATTAATTATAACCTTCAAACCAGCCGCTAAGAACAAGAAAGCTGACGCTCTATCTCGAGCTTTGGTGACGTCCTCTGATGTAGAAGAGGTTCCCAACCATGCTATTCTAGACCCCAAATGTATTTCTCTGGCTGCTTCATCCACCAAAATGCTACCATTTGGGAAGACCCTCGTGCCTCCTACTCTGAGGAGGAAAATCCTTTCGTGGTTCCATGCCTCTCGTTTTTCCGGACACGCCGGTGAACACAAGACCTTTGAGATTCTCTCTCGAAGTTACTGGTGGCCTTCAATGAGGAGAGACGTCAAAGAGTTTATTGCTTCCTGTGATTTATGTTCTCAGTTCAAATCCTCCCGCAGAACTCCAGCAGGGTTGCTGCGACCACTACCCATTCCGTCCAAACCTTGGACCCATATTAGTATGGATTTCGTTACTGATTTGCCACCAAGTAAGAATCACAATACTATTTGGGTAGTGGTAGACAGATTTTCGAAGATGGCTCATTTCGTCCCTCAGTCCGGTTTACCTTCCTCGTCTACTCTGGCTGAACATTTCATTAAAGAAATCTTCCGCATCCATGGATGTCCGTCTGAGATTGTGTCAGATAGAGGAGTACAATTCGTTTCCAGATTCTGGCGGGCCCTTTGTAAAACCTTGGGCATACGATTAGCACTCTCATCATCGTACCATCCGCAATCTAACGGACAAACGGAACGAGTCAATCAAGATCTTGAGACTTTTATTAGGATGTTCTCTTCAGCCAACCAAGACAACTGGGTAGAATTGCTCCCTTGGGCTGAATTCGCCCATAACAACATGTACCATGAGTCATCATCCAAAACTCCATTCTTTGTGGTTTACGGTCACCATCCGTCTTTTCCGGAATTTCCTGCCCTCCCACCCACCCAAGTTCCTGCTGTGGAGACTGCTTGTCAGACCTTCAAAAATATCTGGTCTCAGGTCAAAACCTGTTTAAAGAAGACATCTAACAAATATAAGTCTTTCGCAGATAAGAAGAGGCGGGCTATTCCACCACTAAAAATTGGAGATCGGGTTTGGTTATCTACCAAAAATATTCGTTTGAAGGTTCCATCTATGAAATTCGCCCCTCGTTTTATTGGTCCATATAGGATCATTCAAGTTATCAATCCAGTATGTGTTAAACTTCTTCTTCCTAAGAATCTTCGGATTTCCAATGCCTTCCATGTGTCCTTACTCAAACCTCTTATTATCAATCGTTTCTCGACTCCTCCCTCAGCACCGCAGCCAGTTCAAGTTCATCAGGAGGAGGATTTCGAGATTACTGAGGTATTGGATGCAAAAATTTCGCGAGGAGTCCTCCGTTTCCTCGTTCATTGGAAGGGCTTTGGTCCTGAAGAGCGTTCATGGATCAAAGCTGAAGATCTTAATGCTCCTGCCCTTCTGAAGAAGTTTTATTCCAAAAATCCGGACAAGCCCGGTTCCAGGCGTTCTGTGCCCACCTTTAAAAGGGGGGGTACTGTCACTCACCGGACTGTGAGTGCTTCTTCCCGGACTATTAGGAACCGTGGACGTCCTCTATCCTGAGGGACTGCGCATGCGCAGCCCTTTCCAAACCTTCAGTGTATGTTCCTTTAACTTAATTGGCAGATCAGGCAACCTCCCTATATTAAGCACCTGTGGTCAACACCACGTTGCCTGATCTTGGAGTCTCATTCCCCATGAGTCTCTGAAGGTGTTCCTGTGTTTCCTCGTTTATTCAGCCCAGCTGATTCCTGTGGTTTCCAAACCACTTCTACCTCTGTGGTTTCCAAACCACTTCTACTACTGTGGTTCCCATACCACTTCTACCATCTACTGTATCATCGTGACTGTGAGCTGATTCCTATCCGCTGCCTCCGTGCACTACAGTCTTCAAACCACTTCTCCTACTGTGGTTCCCATACCACTTCTACCATCTACTGTATCATCGTGACTGTGAGCTGATTCCTATCCGCTGCCTCCGTGCACTACAGTCTTCTAACCACTTCTACTCTACCATTTATTATTGGGACTGTTAGCTGATGCCTATCCGCTGCCTCCGTGCACTACAGTCTTCAACCTGCAACTCGTCTGTGTTTCATCATCGTGACTGCTAGCTGATTCCTATCCGCTGCCTCCGTGCACTACAGTCTTCAACCTGCAACTCGTCTGTGTTTCATCATCGTGACTGCTAGCTGATTCCTATCCGCTGCCTCCGTGCACTACAGTCTTCAACCTGCAACCCGTCTGTGTTTCATCGTGACTGTTTGGCTGATTCCTATCCGCTGCCTCTGTGCGCTTCAGTCTTCAGTCCTTGTCAACGCTCCCGTGTTTCCTTGAGTCTGCCTCCACTATTGCTACCCGCTATTCTCCGTGATCAACAGTGCCTGTTCAACTCTGCTCTCCCGTGTCCCATCGTTACTGCACCTGCTGGTTGCTATTGGCTACCTCCGTGTTCCCGCAGAGACCCGCTGCTGCTACTCCTCAGCACTACTCATCCATCTACTGCTGATCCGCTCTCCACGCTTTCCTGTGTTCCCTGCTGGTCTACCTACCCGTGCGCTGCACCTACTAGACCACCGCTTCACCCATCCAGGGACTTCGCATCCTGCCGGCCTCCTGCCGTTCAGGTATCTCTGCACTCCTGTCTGACTGCCTCCTGAACCACGGTATGCATACTTCTCATTGACTGTGCTGTGTATTGCATACCTTGCTGGACTGTGTTGGTTCTCCTCTGGAGTGTGCTATCCGCTGAGTCTATTGCCATCATTGACTGTGTTATCTTATGCTGGACTACTTCAAGAGACTTTCTATATTGGCAGTATTGTTCAGTCATCTATACATTTATATTGTGCATATCACTGTGGTTCAAAGTCAAGGTGCCCGTGTATATCTTGTGTTGCAGTCTCTCCCCGTGCACCTCCTCACATATATATTCAGTGGTACAACTTGCTGAAGGCAGACCACTGATCCCTGTTTCCTGTATCACCTGTTCCAGTATCCTCTCACATAGCAGTGGTACAACTTGCTATCGCAGACCACTGACTACCCGGATACCTCCACTTGGATTCCACTCCTTCACTCAGACAGCGGTACAACTTGCTATCTGCAGACCGCTGACTCTCATCACCCCCTCGTTTCTGTTGGACATTCCTCCTCACTATAGCAGTGGTACAACTTGCTACCGCAGACCACTGACTACCTTCACGTGTCCTTTGTCCATACAGTTCCTCGTGTATTACTACCTCCATATTGCCAGTGCTGCTAGTCATAGACTTTCCTGAGCATCTCATCACCTGCTATTTCCTGTTCCGTGATCACCCTGCTACCAGAGTACCATATTACCACCTATACTGCTCTGGTAAGCCTATCACCTGGTGATCCCTGGGTAAAGACTCCTAGTGCCCGTGACAGTAAGATCAGGCCATGACAGACCCAGATACGGAACCTACCGCTAAGGAGATGCTGCAGCATCTGGTCAGCCGTGTGGAGCAACAGGATGCTCGCCAACAGCTGTTACTTCAATGTTACCAATCGTTAACCTCCCAAGGAACATCTGGACAGACTGTTACAGCTAATATTGAAGCTCCTGTGCTTGCCTCCGTTTCCCCAGTGCCATCCCAGGTGTCTACAGCTCCTACGCTTCACCTGCCTACTCCGTCAAAATATGACGGGGACCCCAAAACTTGTAGAGGTTTCCTTAACCAATGTTCAGTCCATTTTGAACTCCAACCTCAAAATTTTTCTACCCATCGTTCCAGAGTGGCCTATCTTATCTCATTGTTTTCTGGACAAGCCCTGGCTTGGGCCTCCCCTCTGTGGGAGAGAAACGATCCAATTCTACAAGATAGTGCCAAATTCATTTCCACGTTCCGAAGTGTGTTCGATGAACCAGGTCGTGTGACTTCCGCTGCTTCCAGCATTCTTCGTTTGCGACAAGGCTCCCATACAGTAGGACAGTATGTCATTCAATTTAGGATCCTAGCCTCTGAACTTCAGTGGAACACTGAAGCATTAGTTGCCGCCTTCTGGCAGGGGCTCTCCGATAAAATTAAAGATGCACTGACTACCCAAGAGCTTCCTTCGTCACTAGAAGATTTGATCTCTCTTTGCCATCGTGTAGATATGAGATTTCGTGAAAGAGAGTCTGAGAAAACAACGGCTGTCAAAGCACCTCTTCGTTCAAACCCTCAATTTCGTCCAGCTCCATCCTCTGTGATTCCCATGGAGATAGGACGTTCCAAATTATCTTCAGAGGAGAGGAGACGAAGAGTAAAGAATAGACTCTGTATCTATTGTGCTGATTCCACGCATATGCTCAGCTCTTGCCCTAAGAGATCGGGAAATGCCAGGCCCTAACTAGTTCTGGAGAGGTGAAGTTAGGGTCCCTGGAGTCCTCTCCATCGTTTATGAAATCTAAAGTCTGCGCTTTTGAGGTTACGATCTCCTTTGCTACCAAATCCTTTGAGTCCCAGGCATTGATTGATTCCGGAGCAGCAGGAAATTTCATTTCTAAATCACTAGTGAATCAATGGTCCCTACCAGTGATCACTTTAAAAACACCCATTACTGTGACGGCTATAGATGGATCACGTCTCATCAACGGTCTCATCACCCAGAGTACGTCTCCAGTAACCCTTCAGATTGGTGCACTACACCATGAAGAAATTTCGTTTTTAATTCTTCCAGTTACGACAAGTCCGATTGTCTTAGGCCTTCCATGGCTTCAGTGTCACTCTCCCCAGATTGACTGGCGCACTCCTCAAGTTATGTCTTGGGGGTCTGAATGTCACCAGCGTTGTCTTTCTCAAGTTATTCCTCTTAAAGTACAGCAATCTTCCATCGCATATTCCTCCCCGGGACTCCCTCCTCAGTATGCTTCATTTGCCGATGTGTTTGATAAAGCTCAGTCTGAACGTCTTCCTCCTCATCGTTCTTGGGATTGTCCGATCGACCTTCTACCTGGCAAGACTCCTCCCAGGGGCCGGGTCTATCCTCTCTCGTTACCTGAAACTCAAGCCACATCTGAGTACATACAGGAGAATCTCCAGCGCGGCTTCATTCGACCTTCCACCTCTCCCGCTGGAGCTGGGTTCTTCTTCGTCAAAAAGAAGGATGGATCATTACGCCCTTGTATAGATTTTCGTGGACTCAACGCCATTACTATCAAGAATCGGTATCCCATTCCGCTGATCACTGAGCTATTTGATCGCATCAAGGGAGCTCGGATATTTACTAAGTTGGATCTTCGTGGTGCCTACAATTTAATTAGAATCCGTTCCGGTGACGAATGGAAGACCGCGTTCAACACCAGAGATGGGCATTACGAATATTTAGTAATGCCCTTCGGGCTGTGTAATGCCCCCGCTGTTTTCCAGGGTTTCATCAATGAGATCTTTCGGGACTTATTATATGTATGTGTCGTTGTCTACCTGGACGACATATTGATCTTCTCACAGGACCTGCCTTCTCATCACCAACATGTGGCAGAGGTCCTCTCCAGACTACGGAAAAACTCATTGTTCTGTAAATTGGAAAAATGTTCATTCGAATTACCCCAGATTCCATTCTTGGGGTATATAGTTTCCGGAGTTGGCCTGAAGATGGATCCAGACAAAGTAAATGCTGTACTACATTGGCCTCAGCCAACTACTCTTCGTGCCATCCAGCGTTTTTTAGGTTTTGCCAATTACTATAGACGCTTCATTCAAGACTTTTCATCCATTGCATCTCCTATTGTGGCCCTAACTCGGAAAGGGGCTAATACTAAGCAATGGTCATCTGAGGCTCTCCAAGCCTTTCAAATTCTCAAAGAGTCCTTCTCGTCTGCTCCCATTCTTCGACAGCCTGATGTGACACTTCCCTTCTTCCTAGAAGTAGATGCCTCTAATGTGGGCTTAGGAGCCATTCTCTCCCAACGCTCGGAGCAACAAAAATTACATCCTTGTGCCTTCTATTCTCGGGGTCTTCTGCCCGCAGAGAAAAACTATACTATCGGGGACAAGGAGTTGCTGGCCATCAAAGCTGCATTGGAGGAATGGAGATACTTGTTGGAAGGAGCTCGCCATCGCGGTGACGATCTTCACGGATCATAAGAACTTGTCATATTTGCAATCTGCTCAATGCTTGAACCCTCGTCAAGCAAGATGGTCTCTTTTCTTTTCCCGTTTTGAATTAATTATAACCTTCAAACCAGCCGCTAAGAACAAGAAAGCTGACGCTCTATCTCGAGCTTTGGTGACGTCCTCTGATGTAGAAGAGGTTCCCAACCATGCTATTCTAGACCCCAAATGTATTTCTCTGGCTGCTTCATCCACCAAAATGCTACCATTTGGGAAGACCCTCGTGCCTCCTACTCTGAGGAGGAAAATCCTTTCGTGGTTCCATGCCTCTCGTTTTTCCGGACACGCCGGTGAACACAAGACCTTTGAGATTCTCTCTCGAAGTTACTGGTGGCCTTCAATGAGGAGAGACGTCAAAGAGTTTATTGCTTCCTGTGATTTATGTTCTCAGTTCAAATCCTCCCGCAGAACTCCAGCAGGGTTGCTGCGACCACTACCCATTCCGTCCAAACCTTGGACCCATATTAGTATGGATTTCGTTACTGATTTGCCACCAAGTAAGAATCACAATACTATTTGGGTAGTGGTAGACAGATTTTCGAAGATGGCTCATTTCGTCCCTCAGTCCGGTTTACCTTCCTCGTCTACTCTGGCTGAACATTTCATTAAAGAAATCTTCCGCATCCATGGATGTCCGTCTGAGATTGTGTCAGATAGAGGAGTACAATTCGTTTCCAGATTCTGGCGGGCCCTTTGTAAAACCTTGGGCATACGATTAGCACTCTCATCATCGTACCATCCGCAATCTAACGGACAAACGGAACGAGTCAATCAAGATCTTGAGACTTTTATTAGGATGTTCTCTTCAGCCAACCAAGACAACTGGGTAGAATTGCTCCCTTGGGCTGAATTCGCCCATAACAACATGTACCATGAGTCATCATCCAAAACTCCATTCTTTGTGGTTTACGGTCACCATCCGTCTTTTCCGGAATTTCCTGCCCTCCCACCCACCCAAGTTCCTGCTGTGGAGACTGCTTGTCAGACCTTCAAAAATATCTGGTCTCAGGTCAAAACCTGTTTAAAGAAGACATCTAACAAATATAAGTCTTTCGCAGATAAGAAGAGGCGGGCTATTCCACCACTAAAAATTGGAGATCGGGTTTGGTTATCTACCAAAAATATTCGTTTGAAGGTTCCATCTATGAAATTCGCCCCTCGTTTTATTGGTCCATATAGGATCATTCAAGTTATCAATCCAGTATGTGTTAAACTTCTTCTTCCTAAGAATCTTCGGATTTCCAATGCCTTCCATGTGTCCTTACTCAAACCTCTTATTATCAATCGTTTCTCGACTCCTCCCTCAGCACCGCAGCCAGTTCAAGTTCATCAGGAGGAGGATTTCGAGATTACTGAGGTATTGGATGCAAAAATTTCGCGAGGAGTCCTCCGTTTCCTCGTTCATTGGAAGGGCTTTGGTCCTGAAGAGCGTTCATGGATCAAAGCTGAAGATCTTAATGCTCCTGCCCTTCTGAAGAAGTTTTATTCCAAAAATCCGGACAAGCCCGGTTCCAGGCGTTCTGTGCCCACCTTTAAAAGGGGGGGTACTGTCACTCACCGGACTGTGAGTGCTTCTTCCCGGACTATTAGGAACCGTGGACGTCCTCTATCCTGAGGGACTGCGCATGCGCAGCCCTTTCCAAACCTTCAGTGTATGTTCCTTTAACTTAATTGGCAGATCAGGCAACCTCCCTATATTAAGCACCTGTGGTCAACACCACGTTGCCTGATCTTGGAGTCTCATTCCCCATGAGTCTCTGAAGGTGTTCCTGTGTTTCCTCGTTTATTCAGCCCAGCTGATTCCTGTGGTTTCCAAACCACTTCTACCTCTGTGGTTTCCAAACCACTTCTACTACTGTGGTTCCCATACCACTTCTACCATCTACTGTATCATCGTGACTGTGAGCTGATTCCTATCCGCTGCCTCCGTGCACTACAGTCTTCAAACCACTTCTCCTACTGTGGTTCCCATACCACTTCTACCATCTACTGTATCATCGTGACTGTGAGCTGATTCCTATCCGCTGCCTCCGTGCACTACAGTCTTCTAACCACTTCTACTCTACCATTTATTATTGGGACTGTTAGCTGATGCCTATCCGCTGCCTCCGTGCACTACAGTCTTCAACCTGCAACTCGTCTGTGTTTCATCATCGTGACTGCTAGCTGATTCCTATCCGCTGCCTCCGTGCACTACAGTCTTCAACCTGCAACTCGTCTGTGTTTCATCATCGTGACTGCTAGCTGATTCCTATCCGCTGCCTCCGTGCACTACAGTCTTCAACCTGCAACCCGTCTGTGTTTCATCGTGACTGTTTGGCTGATTCCTATCCGCTGCCTCTGTGCGCTTCAGTCTTCAGTCCTTGTCAACGCTCCCGTGTTTCCTTGAGTCTGCCTCCACTATTGCTACCCGCTATTCTCCGTGATCAACAGTGCCTGTTCAACTCTGCTCTCCCGTGTCCCATCGTTACTGCACCTGCTGGTTGCTATTGGCTACCTCCGTGTTCCCGCAGAGACCCGCTGCTGCTACTCCTCAGCACTACTCATCCATCTACTGCTGATCCGCTCTCCACGCTTTCCTGTGTTCCCTGCTGGTCTACCTACCCGTGCGCTGCACCTACTAGACCACCGCTTCACCCATCCAGGGACTTCGCATCCTGCCGGCCTCCTGCCGTTCAGGTATCTCTGCACTCCTGTCTGACTGCCTCCTGAACCACGGTATGCATACTTCTCATTGACTGTGCTGTGTATTGCATACCTTGCTGGACTGTGTTGGTTCTCCTCTGGAGTGTGCTATCCGCTGAGTCTATTGCCATCATTGACTGTGTTATCTTATGCTGGACTACTTCAAGAGACTTTCTATATTGGCAGTATTGTTCAGTCATCTATACATTTATATTGTGCATATCACTGTGGTTCAAAGTCAAGGTGCCCGTGTATATCTTGTGTTGCAGTCTCTCCCCGTGCACCTCCTCACATATATATTCAGTGGTACAACTTGCTGAAGGCAGACCACTGATCCCTGTTTCCTGTATCACCTGTTCCAGTATCCTCTCACATAGCAGTGGTACAACTTGCTATCGCAGACCACTGACTACCCGGATACCTCCACTTGGATTCCACTCCTTCACTCAGACAGCGGTACAACTTGCTATCTGCAGACCGCTGACTCTCATCACCCCCTCGTTTCTGTTGGACATTCCTCCTCACTATAGCAGTGGTACAACTTGCTACCGCAGACCACTGACTACCTTCACGTGTCCTTTGTCCATACAGTTCCTCGTGTATTACTACCTCCATATTGCCAGTGCTGCTAGTCATAGACTTTCCTGAGCATCTCATCACCTGCTATTTCCTGTTCCGTGATCACCCTGCTACCAGAGTACCATATTACCACCTATACTGCTCTGGTAAGCCTATCACCTGGTGATCCCTGGGTAAAGACTCCTAGTGCCCGTGACAGTAAGATCAGGCCATGACAGACCCAGATACGGAACCTACCGCTAAGGAGATGCTGCAGCATCTGGTCAGCCGTGTGGAGCAACAGGATGCTCGCCAACAGCTGTTACTTCAATGTTACCAATCGTTAACCTCCCAAGGAACATCTGGACAGACTGTTACAGCTAATATTGAAGCTCCTGTGCTTGCCTCCGTTTCCCCAGTGCCATCCCAGGTGTCTACAGCTCCTACGCTTCACCTGCCTACTCCGTCAAAATATGACGGGGACCCCAAAACTTGTAGAGGTTTCCTTAACCAATGTTCAGTCCATTTTGAACTCCAACCTCAAAATTTTTCTACCCATCGTTCCAGAGTGGCCTATCTTATCTCATTGTTTTCTGGACAAGCCCTGGCTTGGGCCTCCCCTCTGTGGGAGAGAAACGATCCAATTCTACAAGATAGTGCCAAATTCATTTCCACGTTCCGAAGTGTGTTCGATGAACCAGGTCGTGTGACTTCCGCTGCTTCCAGCATTCTTCGTTTGCGACAAGGCTCCCATACAGTAGGACAGTATGTCATTCAATTTAGGATCCTAGCCTCTGAACTTCAGTGGAACACTGAAGCATTAGTTGCCGCCTTCTGGCAGGGGCTCTCCGATAAAATTAAAGATGCACTGACTACCCAAGAGCTTCCTTCGTCACTAGAAGATTTGATCTCTCTTTGCCATCGTGTAGATATGAGATTTCGTGAAAGAGAGTCTGAGAAAACAACGGCTGTCAAAGCACCTCTTCGTTCAAACCCTCAATTTCGTCCAGCTCCATCCTCTGTGATTCCCATGGAGATAGGACGTTCCAAATTATCTTCAGAGGAGAGGAGACGAAGAGTAAAGAATAGACTCTGTATCTATTGTGCTGATTCCACGCATATGCTCAGCTCTTGCCCTAAGAGATCGGGAAATGCCAGGCCCTAACTAGTTCTGGAGAGGTGAAGTTAGGGTCCCTGGAGTCCTCTCCATCGTTTATGAAATCTAAAGTCTGCGCTTTTGAGGTTACGATCTCCTTTGCTACCAAATCCTTTGAGTCCCAGGCATTGATTGATTCCGGAGCAGCAGGAAATTTCATTTCTAAATCACTAGTGAATCAATGGTCCCTACCAGTGATCACTTTAAAAACACCCATTACTGTGACGGCTATAGATGGATCACGTCTCATCAACGGTCTCATCACCCAGAGTACGTCTCCAGTAACCCTTCAGATTGGTGCACTACACCATGAAGAAATTTCGTTTTTAATTCTTCCAGTTACGACAAGTCCGATTGTCTTAGGCCTTCCATGGCTTCAGTGTCACTCTCCCCAGATTGACTGGCGCACTCCTCAAGTTATGTCTTGGGGGTCTGAATGTCACCAGCGTTGTCTTTCTCAAGTTATTCCTCTTAAAGTACAGCAATCTTCCATCGCATATTCCTCCCCGGGACTCCCTCCTCAGTATGCTTCATTTGCCGATGTGTTTGATAAAGCTCAGTCTGAACGTCTTCCTCCTCATCGTTCTTGGGATTGTCCGATCGACCTTCTACCTGGCAAGACTCCTCCCAGGGGCCGGGTCTATCCTCTCTCGTTACCTGAAACTCAAGCCACATCTGAGTACATACAGGAGAATCTCCAGCGCGGCTTCATTCGACCTTCCACCTCTCCCGCTGGAGCTGGGTTCTTCTTCGTCAAAAAGAAGGATGGATCATTACGCCCTTGTATAGATTTTCGTGGACTCAACGCCATTACTATCAAGAATCGGTATCCCATTCCGCTGATCACTGAGCTATTTGATCGCATCAAGGGAGCTCGGATATTTACTAAGTTGGATCTTCGTGGTGCCTACAATTTAATTAGAATCCGTTCCGGTGACGAATGGAAGACCGCGTTCAACACCAGAGATGGGCATTACGAATATTTAGTAATGCCCTTCGGGCTGTGTAATGCCCCCGCTGTTTTCCAGGGTTTCATCAATGAGATCTTTCGGGACTTATTATATGTATGTGTCGTTGTCTACCTGGACGACATATTGATCTTCTCACAGGACCTGCCTTCTCATCACCAACATGTGGCAGAGGTCCTCTCCAGACTACGGAAAAACTCATTGTTCTGTAAATTGGAAAAATGTTCATTCGAATTACCCCAGATTCCATTCTTGGGGTATATAGTTTCCGGAGTTGGCCTGAAGATGGATCCAGACAAAGTAAATGCTGTACTACATTGGCCTCAGCCAACTACTCTTCGTGCCATCCAGCGTTTTTTAGGTTTTGCCAATTACTATAGACGCTTCATTCAAGACTTTTCATCCATTGCATCTCCTATTGTGGCCCTAACTCGGAAAGGGGCTAATACTAAGCAATGGTCATCTGAGGCTCTCCAAGCCTTTCAAATTCTCAAAGAGTCCTTCTCGTCTGCTCCCATTCTTCGACAGCCTGATGTGACACTTCCCTTCTTCCTAGAAGTAGATGCCTCTAATGTGGGCTTAGGAGCCATTCTCTCCCAACGCTCGGAGCAACAAAAATTACATCCTTGTGCCTTCTATTCTCGGGGTCTTCTGCCCGCAGAGAAAAACTATACTATCGGGGACAAGGAGTTGCTGGCCATCAAAGCTGCATTGGAGGAATGGAGATACTTGTTGGAAGGAGCTCGCCATCCGGTGACGATCTTCACGGATCATAAGAACTTGTCATATTTGCAATCTGCTCAATGCTTGAACCCTCGTCAAGCAAGATGGTCTCTTTTCTTTTCCCGTTTTGAATTAATTATAACCTTCAAACCAGCCGCTAAGAACAAGAAAGCTGACGCTCTATCTCGAGCTTTGGTGACGTCCTCTGATGTAGAAGAGGTTCCCAACCATGCTATTCTAGACCCCAAATGTATTTCTCTGGCTGCTTCATCCACCAAAATGCTACCATTTGGGAAGACCCTCGTGCCTCCTACTCTGAGGAGGAAAATCCTTTCGTGGTTCCATGCCTCTCGTTTTTCCGGACACGCCGGTGAACACAAGACCTTTGAGATTCTCTCTCGAAGTTACTGGTGGCCTTCAATGAGGAGAGACGTCAAAGAGTTTATTGCTTCCTGTGATTTATGTTCTCAGTTCAAATCCTCCCGCAGAACTCCAGCAGGGTTGCTGCGACCACTACCCATTCCGTCCAAACCTTGGACCCATATTAGTATGGATTTCGTTACTGATTTGCCACCAAGTAAGAATCACAATACTATTTGGGTAGTGGTAGACAGATTTTCGAAGATGGCTCATTTCGTCCCTCAGTCCGGTTTACCTTCCTCGTCTACTCTGGCTGAACATTTCATTAAAGAAATCTTCCGCATCCATGGATGTCCGTCTGAGATTGTGTCAGATAGAGGAGTACAATTCGTTTCCAGATTCTGGCGGGCCCTTTGTAAAACCTTGGGCATACGATTAGCACTCTCATCATCGTACCATCCGCAATCTAACGGACAAACGGAACGAGTCAATCAAGATCTTGAGACTTTTATTAGGATGTTCTCTTCAGCCAACCAAGACAACTGGGTAGAATTGCTCCCTTGGGCTGAATTCGCCCATAACAACATGTACCATGAGTCATCATCCAAAACTCCATTCTTTGTGGTTTACGGTCACCATCCGTCTTTTCCGGAATTTCCTGCCCTCCCACCCACCCAAGTTCCTGCTGTGGAGACTGCTTGTCAGACCTTCAAAAATATCTGGTCTCAGGTCAAAACCTGTTTAAAGAAGACATCTAACAAATATAAGTCTTTCGCAGATAAGAAGAGGCGGGCTATTCCACCACTAAAAATTGGAGATCGGGTTTGGTTATCTACCAAAAATATTCGTTTGAAGGTTCCATCTATGAAATTCGCCCCTCGTTTTATTGGTCCATATAGGATCATTCAAGTTATCAATCCAGTATGTGTTAAACTTCTTCTTCCTAAGAATCTTCGGATTTCCAATGCCTTCCATGTGTCCTTACTCAAACCTCTTATTATCAATCGTTTCTCGACTCCTCCCTCAGCACCGCAGCCAGTTCAAGTTCATCAGGAGGAGGATTTCGAGATTACTGAGGTATTGGATGCAAAAATTTCGCGAGGAGTCCTCCGTTTCCTCGTTCATTGGAAGGGCTTTGGTCCTGAAGAGCGTTCATGGATCAAAGCTGAAGATCTTAATGCTCCTGCCCTTCTGAAGAAGTTTTATTCCAAAAATCCGGACAAGCCCGGTTCCAGGCGTTCTGTGCCCACCTTTAAAAGGGGGGGTACTGTCACTCACCGGACTGTGAGTGCTTCTTCCCGGACTATTAGGAACCGTGGACGTCCTCTATCCTGAGGGACTGCGCATGCGCAGCCCTTTCCAAACCTTCAGTGTATGTTCCTTTAACTTAATTGGCAGATCAGGCAACCTCCCTATATTAAGCACCTGTGGTCAACACCACGTTGCCTGATCTTGGAGTCTCATTCCCCATGAGTCTCTGAAGGTGTTCCTGTGTTTCCTCGTTTATTCAGCCCAGCTGATTCCTGTGGTTTCCAAACCACTTCTACCTCTGTGGTTTCCAAACCACTTCTACTACTGTGGTTCCCATACCACTTCTACCATCTACTGTATCATCGTGACTGTGAGCTGATTCCTATCCGCTGCCTCCGTGCACTACAGTCTTCAAACCACTTCTCCTACTGTGGTTCCCATACCACTTCTACCATCTACTGTATCATCGTGACTGTGAGCTGATTCCTATCCGCTGCCTCCGTGCACTACAGTCTTCTAACCACTTCTACTCTACCATTTATTATTGGGACTGTTAGCTGATGCCTATCCGCTGCCTCCGTGCACTACAGTCTTCAACCTGCAACTCGTCTGTGTTTCATCATCGTGACTGCTAGCTGATTCCTATCCGCTGCCTCCGTGCACTACAGTCTTCAACCTGCAACTCGTCTGTGTTTCATCATCGTGACTGCTAGCTGATTCCTATCCGCTGCCTCCGTGCACTACAGTCTTCAACCTGCAACCCGTCTGTGTTTCATCGTGACTGTTTGGCTGATTCCTATCCGCTGCCTCTGTGCGCTTCAGTCTTCAGTCCTTGTCAACGCTCCCGTGTTTCCTTGAGTCTGCCTCCACTATTGCTACCCGCTATTCTCCGTGATCAACAGTGCCTGTTCAACTCTGCTCTCCCGTGTCCCATCGTTACTGCACCTGCTGGTTGCTATTGGCTACCTCCGTGTTCCCGCAGAGACCCGCTGCTGCTACTCCTCAGCACTACTCATCCATCTACTGCTGATCCGCTCTCCACGCTTTCCTGTGTTCCCTGCTGGTCTACCTACCCGTGCGCTGCACCTACTAGACCACCGCTTCACCCATCCAGGGACTTCGCATCCTGCCGGCCTCCTGCCGTTCAGGTATCTCTGCACTCCTGTCTGACTGCCTCCTGAACCACGGTATGCATACTTCTCATTGACTGTGCTGTGTATTGCATACCTTGCTGGACTGTGTTGGTTCTCCTCTGGAGTGTGCTATCCGCTGAGTCTATTGCCATCATTGACTGTGTTATCTTATGCTGGACTACTTCAAGAGACTTTCTATATTGGCAGTATTGTTCAGTCATCTATACATTTATATTGTGCATATCACTGTGGTTCAAAGTCAAGGTGCCCGTGTATATCTTGTGTTGCAGTCTCTCCCCGTGCACCTCCTCACATATATATTCAGTGGTACAACTTGCTGAAGGCAGACCACTGATCCCTGTTTCCTGTATCACCTGTTCCAGTATCCTCTCACATAGCAGTGGTACAACTTGCTATCGCAGACCACTGACTACCCGGATACCTCCACTTGGATTCCACTCCTTCACTCAGACAGCGGTACAACTTGCTATCTGCAGACCGCTGACTCTCATCACCCCCTCGTTTCTGTTGGACATTCCTCCTCACTATAGCAGTGGTACAACTTGCTACCGCAGACCACTGACTACCTTCACGTGTCCTTTGTCCATACAGTTCCTCGTGTATTACTACCTCCATATTGCCAGTGCTGCTAGTCATAGACTTTCCTGAGCATCTCATCACCTGCTATTTCCTGTTCCGTGATCACCCTGCTACCAGAGTACCATATTACCACCTATACTGCTCTGGTAAGCCTATCACCTGGTGATCCCTGGGTAAAGACTCCTAGTGCCCGTGACAGTAAGATCAGGCCATGACAGACCCAGATACGGAACCTACCGCTAAGGAGATGCTGCAGCATCTGGTCAGCCGTGTGGAGCAACAGGATGCTCGCCAACAGCTGTTACTTCAATGTTACCAATCGTTAACCTCCCAAGGAACATCTGGACAGACTGTTACAGCTAATATTGAAGCTCCTGTGCTTGCCTCCGTTTCCCCAGTGCCATCCCAGGTGTCTACAGCTCCTACGCTTCACCTGCCTACTCCGTCAAAATATGACGGGGACCCCAAAACTTGTAGAGGTTTCCTTAACCAATGTTCAGTCCATTTTGAACTCCAACCTCAAAATTTTTCTACCCATCGTTCCAGAGTGGCCTATCTTATCTCATTGTTTTCTGGACAAGCCCTGGCTTGGGCCTCCCCTCTGTGGGAGAGAAACGATCCAATTCTACAAGATAGTGCCAAATTCATTTCCACGTTCCGAAGTGTGTTCGATGAACCAGGTCGTGTGACTTCCGCTGCTTCCAGCATTCTTCGTTTGCGACAAGGCTCCCATACAGTAGGACAGTATGTCATTCAATTTAGGATCCTAGCCTCTGAACTTCAGTGGAACACTGAAGCATTAGTTGCCGCCTTCTGGCAGGGGCTCTCCGATAAAATTAAAGATGCACTGACTACCCAAGAGCTTCCTTCGTCACTAGAAGATTTGATCTCTCTTTGCCATCGTGTAGATATGAGATTTCGTGAAAGAGAGTCTGAGAAAACAACGGCTGTCAAAGCACCTCTTCGTTCAAACCCTCAATTTCGTCCAGCTCCATCCTCTGTGATTCCCATGGAGATAGGACGTTCCAAATTATCTTCAGAGGAGAGGAGATGAAGAGTAAAGAATAGACTCTGTATCTATTGTGCTGATTCCACGCATATGCTCAGCTCTTGCCCTAAGAGATCGGGAAATGCCAGGCCCTAACTAGTTCTGGAGAGGTGAAGTTAGGGTCCCTGGAGTCCTCTCCATCGTTTATGAAATCTAAAGTCTGCGCTTTTGAGGTTACGATCTCCTTTGCTACCAAATCCTTTGAGTCCCAGGCATTGATTGATTCCGGAGCAGCAGGAAATTTCATTTCTAAATCACTAGTGAATCAATGGTCCCTACCAGTGATCACTTTAAAAACACCCATTACTGTGACGGCTATAGATGGATCACGTCTCATCAACGGTCTCATCACCCAGAGTACGTCTCCAGTAACCCTTCAGATTGGTGCACTACACCATGAAGAAATTTCGTTTTTAATTCTTCCAGTTACGACAAGTCCGATTGTCTTAGGCCTTCCATGGCTTCAGTGTCACTCTCCCCAGATTGACTGGCGCACTCCTCAAGTTATGTCTTGGGGGTCTGAATGTCACCAGCGTTGTCTTTCTCAAGTTATTCCTCTTAAAGTACAGCAATCTTCCATCGCATATTCCTCCCCGGGACTCCCTCCTCAGTATGCTTCATTTGCCGATGTGTTTGATAAAGCTCAGTCTGAACGTCTTCCTCCTCATCGTTCTTGGGATTGTCCGATCGACCTTCTACCTGGCAAGACTCCTCCCAGGGGCCGGGTCTATCCTCTCTCGTTACCTGAAACTCAAGCCACATCTGAGTACATACAGGAGAATCTCCAGCGCGGCTTCATTCGACCTTCCACCTCTCCCGCTGGAGCTGGGTTCTTCTTCGTCAAAAAGAAGGATGGATCATTACGCCCTTGTATAGATTTTCGTGGACTCAACGCCATTACTATCAAGAATCGGTATCCCATTCCGCTGATCACTGAGCTATTTGATCGCATCAAGGGAGCTCGGATATTTACTAAGTTGGATCTTCGTGGTGCCTACAATTTAATTAGAATCCGTTCCGGTGACGAATGGAAGACCGCGTTCAACACCAGAGATGGGCATTACGAATATTTAGTAATGCCCTTCGGGCTGTGTAATGCCCCCGCTGTTTTCCAGGGTTTCATCAATGAGATCTTTCGGGACTTATTATATGTATGTGTCGTTGTCTACCTGGACGACATATTGATCTTCTCACAGGACCTGCCTTCTCATCACCAACATGTGGCAGAGGTCCTCTCCAGACTACGGAAAAACTCATTGTTCTGTAAATTGGAAAAATGTTCATTCGAATTACCCCAGATTCCATTCTTGGGGTATATAGTTTCCGGAGTTGGCCTGAAGATGGATCCAGACAAAGTAAATGCTGTACTACATTGGCCTCAGCCAACTACTCTTCATGCCATCCAGCGTTTTTTAGGTTTTGCCAATTACTATAGACGCTTCATTCAAG
Source organism: Mixophyes fleayi (assembly GCF_038048845.1). Taxonomy (NCBI): domain Eukaryota; kingdom Metazoa; phylum Chordata; class Amphibia; order Anura; family Limnodynastidae; genus Mixophyes; species Mixophyes fleayi. The sequence continues at coordinate 177,618 of NW_027448652.1, forward strand.
ACTTTTCATCCATTGCATCTCCTATTGTGGCCCTAACTCGGAAAGGGGCTAATACTAAGCAATGGTCATCTGAGGCTCTCCAAGCCTTTCAAATTCTCAAAGAGTCCTTCTCGTCTGCTCCCATTCTTCGACAGCCTGATGTGACACTTCCCTTCTTCCTAGAAGTAGATGCCTCTAATGTGGGCTTAGGAGCCATTCTCTCCCAACGCTCGGAGCAACAAAAATTACATCCTTGTGCCTTCTATTCTCGGGGTCTTCTGCCCGCAGAGAAAAACTATACTATCGGGGACAAGGAGTTGCTGGCCATCAAAGCTGCATTGGAGGAATGGAGATACTTGTTGGAAGGAGCTCGCCATCCGGTGACGATCTTCACGGATCATAAGAACTTGTCATATTTGCAATCTGCTCAATGCTTGAACCCTCGTCAAGCAAGATGGTCTCTTTTCTTTTCCCGTTTTGAATTAATTATAACCTTCAAACCAGCCGCTAAGAACAAGAAAGCTGACGCTCTATCTCGAGCTTTGGTGACGTCCTCTGATGTAGAAGAGGTTCCCAACCATGCTATTCTAGACCCCAAATGTATTTCTCTGGCTGCTTCATCCACCAAAATGCTACCATTTGGGAAGACCCTCGTGCCTCCTACTCTGAGGAGGAAAATCCTTTCGTGGTTCCATGCCTCTCGTTTTTCCGGACACGCCGGTGAACACAAGACCTTTGAGATTCTCTCTCGAAGTTACTGGTGGCCTTCAATGAGGAGAGACGTCAAAGAGTTTATTGCTTCCTGTGATTTATGTTCTCAGTTCAAATCCTCCCGCAGAACTCCAGCAGGGTTGCTGCGACCACTACCCATTCCGTCCAAACCTTGGACCCATATTAGTATGGATTTCGTTACTGATTTGCCACCAAGTAAGAATCACAATACTATTTGGGTAGTGGTAGACAGATTTTCGAAGATGGCTCATTTCGTCCCTCAGTCCGGTTTACCTTCCTCGTCTACTCTGGCTGAACATTTCATTAAAGAAATCTTCCGCATCCATGGATGTCCGTCTGAGATTGTGTCAGATAGAGGAGTACAATTCGTTTCCAGATTCTGGCGGGCCCTTTGTAAAACCTTGGGCATACGATTAGCACTCTCATCATCGTACCATCCGCAATCTAACGGACAAACGGAACGAGTCAATCAAGATCTTGAGACTTTTATTAGGATGTTCTCTTCAGCCAACCAAGACAACTGGGTAGAATTGCTCCCTTGGGCTGAATTCGCCCATAACAACATGTACCATGAGTCATCATCCAAAACTCCATTCTTTGTGGTTTACGGTCACCATCCGTCTTTTCCGGAATTTCCTGCCCTCCCACCCACCCAAGTTCCTGCTGTGGAGACTGCTTGTCAGACCTTCAAAAATATCTGGTCTCAGGTCAAAACCTGTTTAAAGAAGACATCTAACAAATATAAGTCTTTCGCAGATAAGAAGAGGCGGGCTATTCCACCACTAAAAATTGGAGATCGGGTTTGGTTATCTACCAAAAATATTCGTTTGAAGGTTCCATCTATGAAATTCGCCCCTCGTTTTATTGGTCCATATAGGATCATTCAAGTTATCAATCCAGTATGTGTTAAACTTCTTCTTCCTAAGAATCTTCGGATTTCCAATGCCTTCCATGTGTCCTTACTCAAACCTCTTATTATCAATCGTTTCTCGACTCCTCCCTCAGCACCGCAGCCAGTTCAAGTTCATCAGGAGGAGGATTTCGAGATTACTGAGGTATTGGATGCAAAAATTTCGCGAGGAGTCCTCCGTTTCCTCGTTCATTGGAAGGGCTTTGGTCCTGAAGAGCGTTCATGGATCAAAGCTGAAGATCTTAATGCTCCTGCCCTTCTGAAGAAGTTTTATTCCAAAAATCCGGACAAGCCCGGTTCCAGGCGTTCTGTGCCCACCTTTAAAAGGGGGGGTACTGTCACTCACCGGACTGTGAGTGCTTCTTCCCGGACTATTAGGAACCGTGGACGTCCTCTATCCTGAGGGACTGCGCATGCGCAGCCCTTTCCAAACCTTCAGTGTATGTTCCTTTAACTTAATTGGCAGATCAGGCAACCTCCCTATATTAAGCACCTGTGGTCAACACCACGTTGCCTGATCTTGGAGTCTCATTCCCCATGAGTCTCTGAAGGTGTTCCTGTGTTTCCTCGTTTATTCAGCCCAGCTGATTCCTGTGGTTTCCAAACCACTTCTACCTCTGTGGTTTCCAAACCACTTCTACTACTGTGGTTCCCATACCACTTCTACCATCTACTGTATCATCGTGACTGTGAGCTGATTCCTATCCGCTGCCTCCGTGCACTACAGTCTTCAAACCACTTCTCCTACTGTGGTTCCCATACCACTTCTACCATCTACTGTATCATCGTGACTGTGAGCTGATTCCTATCCGCTGCCTCCGTGCACTACAGTCTTCTAACCACTTCTACTCTACCATTTATTATTGGGACTGTTAGCTGATGCCTATCCGCTGCCTCCGTGCACTACAGTCTTCAACCTGCAACTCGTCTGTGTTTCATCATCGTGACTGCTAGCTGATTCCTATCCGCTGCCTCCGTGCACTACAGTCTTCAACCTGCAACTCGTCTGTGTTTCATCATCGTGACTGCTAGCTGATTCCTATCCGCTGCCTCCGTGCACTACAGTCTTCAACCTGCAACCCGTCTGTGTTTCATCGTGACTGTTTGGCTGATTCCTATCCGCTGCCTCTGTGCGCTTCAGTCTTCAGTCCTTGTCAACGCTCCCGTGTTTCCTTGAGTCTGCCTCCACTATTGCTACCCGCTATTCTCCGTGATCAACAGTGCCTGTTCAACTCTGCTCTCCCGTGTCCCATCGTTACTGCACCTGCTGGTTGCTATTGGCTACCTCCGTGTTCCCGCAGAGACCCGCTGCTGCTACTCCTCAGCACTACTCATCCATCTACTGCTGATCCGCTCTCCACGCTTTCCTGTGTTCCCTGCTGGTCTACCTACCCGTGCGCTGCACCTACTAGACCACCGCTTCACCCATCCAGGGACTTCGCATCCTGCCGGCCTCCTGCCGTTCAGGTATCTCTGCACTCCTGTCTGACTGCCTCCTGAACCACGGTATGCATACTTCTCATTGACTGTGCTGTGTATTGCATACCTTGCTGGACTGTGTTGGTTCTCCTCTGGAGTGTGCTATCCGCTGAGTCTATTGCCATCATTGACTGTGTTATCTTATGCTGGACTACTTCAAGAGACTTTCTATATTGGCAGTATTGTTCAGTCATCTATACATTTATATTGTGCATATCACTGTGGTTCAAAGTCAAGGTGCCCGTGTATATCTTGTGTTGCAGTCTCTCCCCGTGCACCTCCTCACATATATATTCAGTGGTACAACTTGCTGAAGGCAGACCACTGATCCCTGTTTCCTGTATCACCTGTTCCAGTATCCTCTCACATAGCAGTGGTACAACTTGCTATCGCAGACCACTGACTACCCGGATACCTCCACTTGGATTCCACTCCTTCACTCAGACAGCGGTACAACTTGCTATCTGCAGACCGCTGACTCTCATCACCCCCTCGTTTCTGTTGGACATTCCTCCTCACTATAGCAGTGGTACAACTTGCTACCGCAGACCACTGACTACCTTCACGTGTCCTTTGTCCATACAGTTCCTCGTGTATTACTACCTCCATATTGCCAGTGCTGCTAGTCATAGACTTTCCTGAGCATCTCATCACCTGCTATTTCCTGTTCCGTGATCACCCTGCTACCAGAGTACCATATTACCACCTATACTGCTCTGGTAAGCCTATCACCTGGTGATCCCTGGGTAAAGACTCCTAGTGCCCGTGACAGTAAGATCAGGCCATGACAGACCCAGATACGGAACCTACCGCTAAGGAGATGCTGCAGCATCTGGTCAGCCGTGTGGAGCAACAGGATGCTCGCCAACAGCTGTTACTTCAATGTTACCAATCGTTAACCTCCCAAGGAACATCTGGACAGACTGTTACAGCTAATATTGAAGCTCCTGTGCTTGCCTCCGTTTCCCCAGTGCCATCCCAGGTGTCTACAGCTCCTACGCTTCACCTGCCTACTCCGTCAAAATATGACGGGGACCCCAAAACTTGTAGAGGTTTCCTTAACCAATGTTCAGTCCATTTTGAACTCCAACCTCAAAATTTTTCTACCCATCGTTCCAGAGTGGCCTATCTTATCTCATTGTTTTCTGGACAAGCCCTGGCTTGGGCCTCCCCTCTGTGGGAGAGAAACGATCCAATTCTACAAGATAGTGCCAAATTCATTTCCACGTTCCGAAGTGTGTTCGATGAACCAGGTCGTGTGACTTCCGCTGCTTCCAGCATTCTTCGTTTGCGACAAGGCTCCCATACAGTAGGACAGTATGTCATTCAATTTAGGATCCTAGCCTCTGAACTTCAGTGGAACACTGAAGCATTAGTTGCCGCCTTCTGGCAGGGGCTCTCCGATAAAATTAAAGATGCACTGACTACCCAAGAGCTTCCTTCGTCACTAGAAGATTTGATCTCTCTTTGCCATCGTGTAGATATGAGATTTCGTGAAAGAGAGTCTGAGAAAACAACGGCTGTCAAAGCACCTCTTCGTTCAAACCCTCAATTTCGTCCAGCTCCATCCTCTGTGATTCCCATGGAGATAGGACGTTCCAAATTATCTTCAGAGGAGAGGAGACGAAGAGTAAAGAATAGACTCTGTATCTATTGTGCTGATTCCACGCATATGCTCAGCTCTTGCCCTAAGAGATCGGGAAATGCCAGGCCCTAACTAGTTCTGGAGAGGTGAAGTTAGGGTCCCTGGAGTCCTCTCCATCGTTTATGAAATCTAAAGTCTGCGCTTTTGAGGTTACGATCTCCTTTGCTACCAAATCCTTTGAGTCCCAGGCATTGATTGATTCCGGAGCAGCAGGAAATTTCATTTCTAAATCACTAGTGAATCAATGGTCCCTACCAGTGATCACTTTAAAAACACCCATTACTGTGACGGCTATAGATGGATCACGTCTCATCAACGGTCTCATCACCCAGAGTACGTCTCCAGTAACCCTTCAGATTGGTGCACTACACCATGAAGAAATTTCGTTTTTAATTCTTCCAGTTACGACAAGTCCGATTGTCTTAGGCCTTCCATGGCTTCAGTGTCACTCTCCCCAGATTGACTGGCGCACTCCTCAAGTTATGTCTTGGGGGTCTGAATGTCACCAGCGTTGTCTTTCTCAAGTTATTCCTCTTAAAGTACAGCAATCTTCCATCGCATATTCCTCCCCGGGACTCCCTCCTCAGTATGCTTCATTTGCCGATGTGTTTGATAAAGCTCAGTCTGAACGTCTTCCTCCTCATCGTTCTTGGGATTGTCCGATCGACCTTCTACCTGGCAAGACTCCTCCCAGGGGCCGGGTCTATCCTCTCTCGTTACCTGAAACTCAAGCCACATCTGAGTACATACAGGAGAATCTCCAGCGCGGCTTCATTCGACCTTCCACCTCTCCCGCTGGAGCTGGGTTCTTCTTCGTCAAAAAGAAGGATGGATCATTACGCCCTTGTATAGATTTTCGTGGACTCAACGCCATTACTATCAAGAATCGGTATCCCATTCCGCTGATCACTGAGCTATTTGATCGCATCAAGGGAGCTCGGATATTTACTAAGTTGGATCTTCGTGGTGCCTACAATTTAATTAGAATCCGTTCCGGTGACGAATGGAAGACCGCGTTCAACACCAGAGATGGGCATTACGAATATTTAGTAATGCCCTTCGGGCTGTGTAATGCCCCCGCTGTTTTCCAGGGTTTCATCAATGAGATCTTTCGGGACTTATTATATGTATGTGTCGTTGTCTACCTGGACGACATATTGATCTTCTCACAGGACCTGCCTTCTCATCACCAACATGTGGCAGAGGTCCTCTCCAGACTACGGAAAAACTCATTGTTCTGTAAATTGGAAAAATGTTCATTCGAATTACCCCAGATTCCATTCTTGGGGTATATAGTTTCCGGAGTTGGCCTGAAGATGGATCCAGACAAAGTAAATGCTGTACTACATTGGCCTCAGCCAACTACTCTTCGTGCCATCCAGCGTTTTTTAGGTTTTGCCAATTACTATAGACGCTTCATTCAAGACTTTTCATCCATTGCATCTCCTATTGTGGCCCTAACTCGGAAAGGGGCTAATACTAAGCAATGGTCATCTGAGGCTCTCCAAGCCTTTCAAATTCTCAAAGAGTCCTTCTCGTCTGCTCCCATTCTTCGACAGCCTGATGTGACACTTCCCTTCTTCCTAGAAGTAGATGCCTCTAATGTGGGCTTAGGAGCCATTCTCTCCCAACGCTCGGAGCAACAAAAATTACATCCTTGTGCCTTCTATTCTCGGGGTCTTCTGCCCGCAGAGAAAAACTATACTATCGGGGACAAGGAGTTGCTGGCCATCAAAGCTGCATTGGAGGAATGGAGATACTTGTTGGAAGGAGCTCGCCATCCGGTGACGATCTTCACGGATCATAAGAACTTGTCATATTTGCAATCTGCTCAATGCTTGAACCCTCGTCAAGCAAGATGGTCTCTTTTCTTTTCCCGTTTTGAATTAATTATAACCTTCAAACCAGCCGCTAAGAACAAGAAAGCTGACGCTCTATCTCGAGCTTTGGTGACGTCCTCTGATGTAGAAGAGGTTCCCAACCATGCTATTCTAGACCCCAAATGTATTTCTCTGGCTGCTTCATCCACCAAAATGCTACCATTTGGGAAGACCCTCATGCCTCCTACTCTGAGGAGGAAAATCCTTTCGTGGTTCCATGCCTCTCGTTTTTCCGGACACGCCGGTGAACACAAGACCTTTGAGATTCTCTCTCGAAGTTACTGGTGGCCTTCAATGAGGAGAGACGTCAAAGAGTTTATTGCTTCCTGTGATTTATGTTCTCAGTTCAAATCCTCCCGCAGAACTCCAGCAGGGTTGCTGCGACCACTACCCATTCCGTCCAAACCTTGGACCCATATTAGTATGGATTTCGTTACTGATTTGCCACCAAGTAAGAATCACAATACTATTTGGGTAGTGGTAGACAGATTTTCGAAGATGGCTCATTTCGTCCCTCAGTCCGGTTTACCTTCCTCGTCTACTCTGGCTGAACATTTCATTAAAGAAATCTTCCGCATCCATGGATGTCCGTCTGAGATTGTGTCAGATAGAGGAGTACAATTCGTTTCCAGATTCTGGCGGGCCCTTTGTAAAACCTTGGGCATACGATTAGCACTCTCATCATCGTACCATCCGCAATCTAACGGACAAACGGAACGAGTCAATCAAGATCTTGAGACTTTTATTAGGATGTTCTCTTCAGCCAACCAAGACAACTGGGTAGAATTGCTCCCTTGGGCTGAATTCGCCCATAACAACATGTACCATGAGTCATCATCCAAAACTCCATTCTTTGTGGTTTACGGTCACCATCCGTCTTTTCCGGAATTTCCTGCCCTCCCACCCACCCAAGTTCCTGCTGTGGAGACTGCTTGTCAGACCTTCAAAAATATCTGGTCTCAGGTCAAAACCTGTTTAAAGAAGACATCTAACAAATATAAGTCTTTCGCAGATAAGAAGAGGCGGGCTATTCCACCACTAAAAATTGGAGATCGGGTTTGGTTATCTACCAAAAATATTCGTTTGAAGGTTCCATCTATGAAATTCGCCCCTCGTTTTATTGGTCCATATAGGATCATTCAAGTTATCAATCCAGTATGTGTTAAACTTCTTCTTCCTAAGAATCTTCGGATTTCCAATGCCTTCCATGTGTCCTTACTCAAACCTCTTATTATCAATCGTTTCTCGACTCCTCCCTCAGCACCGCAGCCAGTTCAAGTTCATCAGGAGGAGGATTTCGAGATTACTGAGGTATTGGATGCAAAAATTTCGCGAGGAGTCCTCCGTTTCCTCGTTCATTGGAAGGGCTTTGGTCCTGAAGAGCGTTCATGGATCAAAGCTGAAGATCTTAATGCTCCTGCCCTTCTGAAGAAGTTTTATTCCAAAAATCCGGACAAGCCCGGTTCCAGGCGTTCTGTGCCCACCTTTAAAAGGGGGGGTACTGTCACTCACCGGACTGTGAGTGCTTCTTCCCGGACTATTAGGAACCGTGGACGTCCTCTATCCTGAGGGACTGCGCATGCGCAGCCCTTTCCAAACCTTCAGTGTATGTTCCTTTAACTTAATTGGCAGATCAGGCAACCTCCCTATATTAAGCACCTGTGGTCAACACCACGTTGCCTGATCTTGGAGTCTCATTCCCCATGAGTCTCTGAAGGTGTTCCTGTGTTTCCTCGTTTATTCAGCCCAGCTGATTCCTGTGGTTTCCAAACCACTTCTACCTCTGTGGTTTCCAAACCACTTCTACTACTGTGGTTCCCATACCACTTCTACCATCTACTGTATCATCGTGACTGTGAGCTGATTCCTATCCGCTGCCTCCGTGCACTACAGTCTTCAAACCACTTCTCCTACTGTGGTTCCCATACCACTTCTACCATCTACTGTATCATCGTGACTGTGAGCTGATTCCTATCCGCTGCCTCCGTGCACTACAGTCTTCTAACCACTTCTACTCTACCATTTATTATTGGGACTGTTAGCTGATGCCTATCCGCTGCCTCCGTGCACTACAGTCTTCAACCTGCAACTCGTCTGTGTTTCATCATCGTGACTGCTAGCTGATTCCTATCCGCTGCCTCCGTGCACTACAGTCTTCAACCTGCAACTCGTCTGTGTTTCATCATCGTGACTGCTAGCTGATTCCTATCCGCTGCCTCCGTGCACTACAGTCTTCAACCTGCAACCCGTCTGTGTTTCATCGTGACTGTTTGGCTGATTCCTATCCGCTGCCTCTGTGCGCTTCAGTCTTCAGTCCTTGTCAACGCTCCCGTGTTTCCTTGAGTCTGCCTCCACTATTGCTACCCGCTATTCTCCGTGATCAACAGTGCCTGTTCAACTCTGCTCTCCCGTGTCCCATCGTTACTGCACCTGCTGGTTGCTATTGGCTACCTCCGTGTTCCCGCAGAGACCCGCTGCTGCTACTCCTCAGCACTACTCATCCATCTACTGCTGATCCGCTCTCCACGCTTTCCTGTGTTCCCTGCTGGTCTACCTACCCGTGCGCTGCACCTACTAGACCACCGCTTCACCCATCCAGGGACTTCGCATCCTGCCGGCCTCCTGCCGTTCAGGTATCTCTGCACTCCTGTCTGACTGCCTCCTGAACCACGGTATGCATACTTCTCATTGACTGTGCTGTGTATTGCATACCTTGCTGGACTGTGTTGGTTCTCCTCTGGAGTGTGCTATCCGCTGAGTCTATTGCCATCATTGACTGTGTTATCTTATGCTGGACTACTTCAAGAGACTTTCTATATTGGCAGTATTGTTCAGTCATCTATACATTTATATTGTGCATATCACTGTGGTTCAAAGTCAAGGTGCCCGTGTATATCTTGTGTTGCAGTCTCTCCCCGTGCACCTCCTCACATATATATTCAGTGGTACAACTTGCTGAAGGCAGACCACTGATCCCTGTTTCCTGTATCACCTGTTCCAGTATCCTCTCACATAGCAGTGGTACAACTTGCTATCGCAGACCACTGACTACCCGGATACCTCCACTTGGATTCCACTCCTTCACTCAGACAGCGGTACAACTTGCTATCTGCAGACCGCTGACTCTCATCACCCCCTCGTTTCTGTTGGACATTCCTCCTCACTATAGCAGTGGTACAACTTGCTACCGCAGACCACTGACTACCTTCACGTGTCCTTTGTCCATACAGTTCCTCGTGTATTACTACCTCCATATTGCCAGTGCTGCTAGTCATAGACTTTCCTGAGCATCTCATCACCTGCTATTTCCTGTTCCGTGATCACCCTGCTACCAGAGTACCATATTACCACCTATACTGCTCTGGTAAGCCTATCACCTGGTGATCCCTGGGTAAAGACTCCTAGTGCCCGTGACAGTAAGATCAGGCCATGACAGACCCAGATACGGAACCTACCGCTAAGGAGATGCTGCAGCATCTGGTCAGCCGTGTGGAGCAACAGGATGCTCGCCAACAGCTGTTACTTCAATGTTACCAATCGTTAACCTCCCAAGGAACATCTGGACAGACTGTTACAGCTAATATTGAAGCTCCTGTGCTTGCCTCCGTTTCCCCAGTGCCATCCCAGGTGTCTACAGCTCCTACGCTTCACCTGCCTACTCCGTCAAAATATGACGGGGACCCCAAAACTTGTAGAGGTTTCCTTAACCAATGTTCAGTCCATTTTGAACTCCAACCTCAAAATTTTTCTACCCATCGTTCCAGAGTGGCCTATCTTATCTCATTGTTTTCTGGACAAGCCCTGGCTTGGGCCTCCCCTCTGTGGGAGAGAAACGATCCAATTCTACAAGATAGTGCCAAATTCATTTCCACGTTCCGAAGTGTGTTCGATGAACCAGGTCGTGTGACTTCCGCTGCTTCCAGCATTCTTCGTTTGCGACAAGGCTCCCATACAGTAGGACAGTATGTCATTCAATTTAGGATCCTAGCCTCTGAACTTCAGTGGAACACTGAAGCATTAGTTGCCGCCTTCTGGCAGGGGCTCTCCGATAAAATTAAAGATGCACTGACTACCCAAGAGCTTCCTTCGTCACTAGAAGATTTGATCTCTCTTTGCCATCGTGTAGATATGAGATTTCGTGAAAGAGAGTCTGAGAAAACAACGGCTGTCAAAGCACCTCTTCGTTCAAACCCTCAATTTCGTCCAGCTCCATCCTCTGTGATTCCCATGGAGATAGGACGTTCCAAATTATCTTCAGAGGAGAGGAGACGAAGAGTAAAGAATAGACTCTGTATCTATTGTGCTGATTCCACGCATATGCTCAGCTCTTGCCCTAAGAGATCGGGAAATGCCAGGCCCTAACTAGTTCTGGAGAGGTGAAGTTAGGGTCCCTGGAGTCCTCTCCATCGTTTATGAAATCTAAAGTCTGCGCTTTTGAGGTTACGATCTCCTTTGCTACCAAATCCTTTGAGTCCCAGGCATTGATTGATTCCGGAGCAGCAGGAAATTTCATTTCTAAATCACTAGTGAATCAATGGTCCCTACCAGTGATCACTTTAAAAACACCCATTACTGTGACGGCTATAGATGGATCACGTCTCATCAACGGTCTCATCACCCAGAGTACGTCTCCAGTAACCCTTCAGATTGGTGCACTACACCATGAAGAAATTTCGTTTTTAATTCTTCCAGTTACGACAAGTCCGATTGTCTTAGGCCTTCCATGGCTTCAGTGTCACTCTCCCCAGATTGACTGGCGCACTCCTCAAGTTATGTCTTGGGGGTCTGAATGTCACCAGCGTTGTCTTTCTCAAGTTATTCCTCTTAAAGTACAGCAATCTTCCATCGCATATTCCTCCCCGGGACTCCCTCCTCAGTATGCTTCATTTGCCGATGTGTTTGATAAAGCTCAGTCTGAACGTCTTCCTCCTCATCGTTCTTGGGATTGTCCGATCGACCTTCTACCTGGCAAGACTCCTCCCAGGGGCCGGGTCTATCCTCTCTCGTTACCTGAAACTCAAGCCACATCTGAGTACATACAGGAGAATCTCCAGCGCGGCTTCATTCGACCTTCCACCTCTCCCGCTGGAGCTGGGTTCTTCTTCGTCAAAAAGAAGGATGGATCATTACGCCCTTGTATAGATTTTCGTGGACTCAACGCCATTACTATCAAGAATCGGTATCCCATTCCGCTGATCACTGAGCTATTTGATCGCATCAAGGGAGCTCGGATATTTACTAAGTTGGATCTTCGTGGTGCCTACAATTTAATTAGAATCCGTTCCGGTGACGAATGGAAGACCGCGTTCAACACCAGAGATGGGCATTACGAATATTTAGTAATGCCCTTCGGGCTGTGTAATGCCCCCGCTGTTTTCCAGGGTTTCATCAATGAGATCTTTCGGGACTTATTATATGTATGTGTCGTTGTCTACCTGGACGACATATTGATCTTCTCACAGGACCTGCCTTCTCATCACCAACATGTGGCAGAGGTCCTCTCCAGACTACGGAAAAACTCATTGTTCTGTAAATTGGAAAAATGTTCATTCGAATTACCCCAGATTCCATTCTTGGGGTATATAGTTTCCGGAGTTGGCCTGAAGATGGATCCAGACAAAGTAAATGCTGTACTACATTGGCCTCAGCCAACTACTCTTCGTGCCATCCAGCGTTTTTTAGGTTTTGCCAATTACTATAGACGCTTCATTCAAGACTTTTCATCCATTGCATCTCCTATTGTGGCCCTAACTCGGAAAGGGGCTAATACTAAGCAATGGTCATCTGAGGCTCTCCAAGCCTTTCAAATTCTCAAAGAGTCCTTCTCGTCTGCTCCCATTCTTCGACAGCCTGATGTGACACTTCCCTTCTTCCTAGAAGTAGATGCCTCTAATGTGGGCTTAGGAGCCATTCTCTCCCAACGCTCGGAGCAACAAAAATTACATCCTTGTGCCTTCTATTCTCGGGGTCTTCTGCCCGCAGAGAAAAACTATACTATCGGGGACAAGGAGTTGCTGGCCATCAAAGCTGCATTGGAGGAATGGAGATACTTGTTGGAAGGAGCTCGCCATCCGGTGACGATCTTCACGGATCATAAGAACTTGTCATATTTGCAATCTGCTCAATGCTTGAACCCTCGTCAAGCAAGATGGTCTCTTTTCTTTTCCCGTTTTGAATTAATTATAACCTTCAAACCAGCCGCTAAGAACAAGAAAGCTGACGCTCTATCTCGAGCTTTGGTGACGTCCTCTGATGTAGAAGAGGTTCCCAACCATGCTATTCTAGACCCCAAATGTATTTCTCTGGCTGCTTCATCCACCAAAATGCTACCATTTGGGAAGACCCTCGTGCCTCCTACTCTGAGGAGGAAAATCCTTTCGTGGTTCCATGCCTCTCGTTTTTCCGGACACGCCGGTGAACACAAGACCTTTGAGATTCTCTCTCGAAGTTACTGGTGGCCTTCAATGAGGAGAGACGTCAAAGAGTTTATTGCTTCCTGTGATTTATGTTCTCAGTTCAAATCCTCCCGCAGAACTCCAGCAGGGTTGCTGCGACCACTACCCATTCCGTCCAAACCTTGGACCCATATTAGTATGGATTTCGTTACTGATTTGCCACCAAGTAAGAATCACAATACTATTTGGGTAGTGGTAGACAGATTTTCGAAGATGGCTCATTTCGTCCCTCAGTCCGGTTTACCTTCCTCGTCTACTCTGGCTGAACATTTCATTAAAGAAATCTTCCGCATCCATGGATGTCCGTCTGAGATTGTGTCAGATAGAGGAGTACAATTCGTTTCCAGATTCTGGCGGGCCCTTTGTAAAACCTTGGGCATACGATTAGCACTCTCATCATCGTACCATCCGCAATCTAACGGACAAACGGAACGAGTCAATCAAGATCTTGAGACTTTTATTAGGATGTTCTCTTCAGCCAACCAAGACAACTGGGTAGAATTGCTCCCTTGGGCTGAATTCGCCCATAACAACATGTACCATGAGTCATCATCCAAAACTCCATTCTTTGTGGTTTACGGTCACCATCCGTCTTTTCCGGAATTTCCTGCCCTCCCACCCACCCAAGTTCCTGCTGTGGAGACTGCTTGTCAGACCTTCAAAAATATCTGGTCTCAGGTCAAAACCTGTTTAAAGAAGACATCTAACAAATATAAGTCTTTCGCAGATAAGAAGAGGCGGGCTATTCCACCACTAAAAATTGGAGATCGGGTTTGGTTATCTACCAAAAATATTCGTTTGAAGGTTCCATCTATGAAATTCGCCCCTCGTTTTATTGGTCCATATAGGATCATTCAAGTTATCAATCCAGTATGTGTTAAACTTCTTCTTCCTAAGAATCTTCGGATTTCCAATGCCTTCCATGTGTCCTTACTCAAACCTCTTATTATCAATCGTTTCTCGACTCCTCCCTCAGCACCGCAGCCAGTTCAAGTTCATCAGGAGGAGGATTTCGAGATTACTGAGGTATTGGATGCAAAAATTTCGCGAGGAGTCCTCCGTTTCCTCGTTCATTGGAAGGGCTTTGGTCCTGAAGAGCGTTCATGGATCAAAGCTGAAGATCTTAATGCTCCTGCCCTTCTGAAGAAGTTTTATTCCAAAAATCCGGACAAGCCCGGTTCCAGGCGTTCTGTGCCCACCTTTAAAAGGGGGGGTACTGTCACTCACCGGACTGTGAGTGCTTCTTCCCGGACTATTAGGAACCGTGGACGTCCTCTATCCTGAGGGACTGCGCATGCGCAGCCCTTTCCAAACCTTCAGTGTATGTTCCTTTAACTTAATTGGCAGATCAGGCAACCTCCCTATATTAAGCACCTGTGGTCAACACCACGTTGCCTGATCTTGGAGTCTCATTCCCCATGAGTCTCTGAAGGTGTTCCTGTGTTTCCTCGTTTATTCAGCCCAGCTGATTCCTGTGGTTTCCAAACCACTTCTACCTCTGTGGTTTCCAAACCACTTCTACTACTGTGGTTCCCATACCACTTCTACCATCTACTGTATCATCGTGACTGTGAGCTGATTCCTATCCGCTGCCTCCGTGCACTACAGTCTTCAAACCACTTCTCCTACTGTGGTTCCCATACCACTTCTACCATCTACTGTATCATCGTGACTGTGAGCTGATTCCTATCCGCTGCCTCCGTGCACTACAGTCTTCTAACCACTTCTACTCTACCATTTATTATTGGGACTGTTAGCTGATGCCTATCCGCTGCCTCCGTGCACTACAGTCTTCAACCTGCAACTCGTCTGTGTTTCATCATCGTGACTGCTAGCTGATTCCTATCCGCTGCCTCCGTGCACTACAGTCTTCAACCTGCAACTCGTCTGTGTTTCATCATCGTGACTGCTAGCTGATTCCTATCCGCTGCCTCCGTGCACTACAGTCTTCAACCTGCAACCCGTCTGTGTTTCATCGTGACTGTTTGGCTGATTCCTATCCGCTGCCTCTGTGCGCTTCAGTCTTCAGTCCTTGTCAACGCTCCCGTGTTTCCTTGAGTCTGCCTCCACTATTGCTACCCGCTATTCTCCGTGATCAACAGTGCCTGTTCAACTCTGCTCTCCCGTGTCCCATCGTTACTGCACCTGCTGGTTGCTATTGGCTACCTCCGTGTTCCCGCAGAGACCCGCTGCTGCTACTCCTCAGCACTACTCATCCATCTACTGCTGATCCGCTCTCCACGCTTTCCTGTGTTCCCTGCTGGTCTACCTACCCGTGCGCTGCACCTACTAGACCACCGCTTCACCCATCCAGGGACTTCGCATCCTGCCGGCCTCCTGCCGTTCAGGTATCTCTGCACTCCTGTCTGACTGCCTCCTGAACCACGGTATGCATACTTCTCATTGACTGTGCTGTGTATTGCATACCTTGCTGGACTGTGTTGGTTCTCCTCTGGAGTGTGCTATCCGCTGAGTCTATTGCCATCATTGACTGTGTTATCTTATGCTGGACTACTTCAAGAGACTTTCTATATTGGCAGTATTGTTCAGTCATCTATACATTTATATTGTGCATATCACTGTGGTTCAAAGTCAAGGTGCCCGTGTATATCTTGTGTTGCAGTCTCTCCCCGTGCACCTCCTCACATATATATTCAGTGGTACAACTTGCTGAAGGCAGACCACTGATCCCTGTTTCCTGTATCACCTGTTCCAGTATCCTCTCACATAGCAGTGGTACAACTTGCTATCGCAGACCACTGACTACCCGGATACCTCCACTTGGATTCCACTCCTTCACTCAGACAGCGGTACAACTTGCTATCTGCAGACCGCTGACTCTCATCACCCCCTCGTTTCTGTTGGACATTCCTCCTCACTATAGCAGTGGTACAACTTGCTACCGCAGACCACTGACTACCTTCACGTGTCCTTTGTCCATACAGTTCCTCGTGTATTACTACCTCCATATTGCCAGTGCTGCTAGTCATAGACTTTCCTGAGCATCTCATCACCTGCTATTTCCTGTTCCGTGATCACCCTGCTACCAGAGTACCATATTACCACCTATACTGCTCTGGTAAGCCTATCACCTGGTGATCCCTGGGTAAAGACTCCTAGTGCCCGTGACAGTAAGATCAGGCCATGACAGACCCAGATACGGAACCTACCGCTAAGGAGATGCTGCAGCATCTGGTCAGCCGTGTGGAGCAACAGGATGCTCGCCAACAGCTGTTACTTCAATGTTACCAATCGTTAACCTCCCAAGGAACATCTGGACAGACTGTTACAGCTAATATTGAAGCTCCTGTGCTTGCCTCCGTTTCCCCAGTGCCATCCCAGGTGTCTACAGCTCCTACGCTTCACCTGCCTACTCCGTCAAAATATGACGGGGACCCCAAAACTTGTAGAGGTTTCCTTAACCAATGTTCAGTCCATTTTGAACTCCAACCTCAAAATTTTTCTACCCATCGTTCCAGAGTGGCCTATCTTATCTCATTGTTTTCTGGACAAGCCCTGGCTTGGGCCTCCCCTCTGTGGGAGAGAAACGATCCAATTCTACAAGATAGTGCCAAATTCATTTCCACGTTCCGAAGTGTGTTCGATGAACCAGGTCGTGTGACTTCCGCTGCTTCCAGCATTCTTCGTTTGCGACAAGGCTCCCATACAGTAGGACAGTATGTCATTCAATTTAGGATCCTAGCCTCTGAACTTCAGTGGAACACTGAAGCATTAGTTGCCGCCTTCTGGCAGGAGCTCTCCGATAAAATTAAAGATGCACTGACTACCCAAGAGCTTCCTTCGTCACTAGAAGATTTGATCTCTCTTTGCCATCGTGTAGATATGAGATTTCGTGAAAGAGAGTCTGAGAAAACAACGGCTGTCAAAGCACCTCTTCGTTCAAACCCTCAATTTCGTCCAGCTCCATCCTCTGTGATTCCCATGGAGATAGGACGTTCCAAATTATCTTCAGAGGAGAGGAGACGAAGAGTAAAGAATAGACTCTGTATCTATTGTGCTGATTCCACGCATATGCTCAGCTCTTGCCCTAAGAGATCGGGAAATGCCAGGCCCTAACTAGTTCTGGAGAGGTGAAGTTAGGGTCCCTGGAGTCCTCTCCATCGTTTATGAAATCTAAAGTCTGCGCTTTTGAGGTTACGATCTCCTTTGCTACCAAATCCTTTGAGTCCCAGGCATTGATTGATTCCGGAGCAGCAGGAAATTTCATTTCTAAATCACTAGTGAATCAATGGTCCCTACCAGTGATCACTTTAAAAACACCCATTACTGTGACGGCTATAGATGGATCACGTCTCATCAACGGTCTCATCACCCAGAGTACGTCTCCAGTAACCCTTCAGATTGGTGCACTACACCATGAAGAAATTTCGTTTTTAATTCTTCCAGTTACGACAAGTCCGATTGTCTTAGGCCTTCCATGGCTTCAGTGTCACTCTCCCCAGATTGACTGGCGCACTCCTCAAGTTATGTCTTGGGGGTCTGAATGTCACCAGCGTTGTCTTTCTCAAGTTATTCCTCTTAAAGTACAGCAATCTTCCATCGCATATTCCTCCCCGGGACTCCCTCCTCAGTATGCTTCATTTGCCGATGTGTTTGATAAAGCTCAGTCTGAACGTCTTCCTCCTCATCGTTCTTGGGATTGTCCGATCGACCTTCTACCTGGCAAGACTCCTCCCAGGGGCCGGGTCTATCCTCTCTCGTTACCTGAAACTCAAGCCACATCTGAGTACATACAGGAGAATCTCCAGCGCGGCTTCATTCGACCTTCCACCTCTCCCGCTGGAGCTGGGTTCTTCTTCGTCAAAAAGAAGGATGGATCATTACGCCCTTGTATAGATTTTCGTGGACTCAACGCCATTACTATCAAGAATCGGTATCCCATTCCGCTGATCACTGAGCTATTTGATCGCATCAAGGGAGCTCGGATATTTACTAAGTTGGATCTTCGTGGTGCCTACAATTTAATTAGAATCCGTTCCGGTGACGAATGGAAGACCGCGTTCAACACCAGAGATGGGCATTACGAATATTTAGTAATGCCCTTCGGGCTGTGTAATGCCCCCGCTGTTTTCCAGGGTTTCATCAATGAGATCTTTCGGGACTTATTATATGTATGTGTCGTTGTCTACCTGGACGACATATTGATCTTCTCACAGGACCTGCCTTCTCATCACCAACATGTGGCAGAGGTCCTCTCCAGACTACGGAAAAACTCATTGTTCTGTAAATTGGAAAAATGTTCATTCGAATTACCCCAGATTCCATTCTTGGGGTATATAGTTTCCGGAGTTGGCCTGAAGATGGATCCAGACAAAGTAAATGCTGTACTACATTGGCCTCAGCCAACTACTCTTCGTGCCATCCAGCGTTTTTTAGGTTTTGCCAATTACTATAGACGCTTCATTCAAGACTTTTCATCCATTGCATCTCCTATTGTGGCCCTAACTCGGAAAGGGGCTAATACTAAGCAATGGTCATCTGAGGCTCTCCAAGCCTTTCAAATTCTCAAAGAGTCCTTCTCGTCTGCTCCCATTCTTCGACAGCCTGATGTGACACTTCCCTTCTTCCTAGAAGTAGATGCCTCTAATGTGGGCTTAGGAGCCATTCTCTCCCAACGCTCGGAGCAACAAAAATTACATCCTTGTGCCTTCTATTCTCGGGGTCTTCTGCCCGCAGAGAAAAACTATACTATCGGGGACAAGGAGTTGCTGGCCATCAAAGCTGCATTGGAGGAATGGAGATACTTGTTGGAAGGAGCTCGCCATCCGGTGACGATCTTCACGGATCATAAGAACTTGTCATATTTGCAATCTGCTCAATGCTTGAACCCTCGTCAAGCAAGATGGTCTCTTTTCTTTTCCCGTTTTGAATTAATTATAACCTTCAAACCAGCCGCTAAGAACAAGAAAGCTGACGCTCTATCTCGAGCTTTGGTGACGTCCTCTGATGTAGAAGAGGTTCCCAACCATGCTATTCTAGACCCCAAATGTATTTCTCTGGCTGCTTCATCCACCAAAATGCTACCATTTGGGAAGACCCTCGTGCCTCCTACTCTGAGGAGGAAAATCCTTTCGTGGTTCCATGCCTCTCGTTTTTCCGGACACGCCGGTGAACACAAGACCTTTGAGATTCTCTCTCGAAGTTACTGGTGGCCTTCAATGAGGAGAGACGTCAAAGAGTTTATTGCTTCCTGTGATTTATGTTCTCAGTTCAAATCCTCCCGCAGAACTCCAGCAGGGTTGCTGCGACCACTACCCATTCCGTCCAAACCTTGGACCCATATTAGTATGGATTTCGTTACTGATTTGCCACCAAGTAAGAATCACAATACTATTTGGGTAGTGGTAGACAGATTTTCGAAGATGGCTCATTTCGTCCCTCAGTCCGGTTTACCTTCCTCGTCTACTCTGGCTGAACATTTCATTAAAGAAATCTTCCGCATCCATGGATGTCCGTCTGAGATTGTGTCAGATAG
Organism: Mixophyes fleayi; assembly: GCF_038048845.1. Lineage (NCBI taxonomy): Eukaryota > Metazoa > Chordata > Amphibia > Anura > Limnodynastidae > Mixophyes > Mixophyes fleayi. Next base: position 197,194 of record NW_027448652.1, read on the forward strand.
AGGAGTACAATTCGTTTCCAGATTCTGGCGGGCCCTTTGTAAAACCTTGGGCATACGATTAGCACTCTCATCATCGTACCATCCGCAATCTAACGGACAAACGGAACGAGTCAATCAAGATCTTGAGACTTTTATTAGGATGTTCTCTTCAGCCAACCAAGACAACTGGGTAGAATTGCTCCCTTGGGCTGAATTCGCCCATAACAACATGTACCATGAGTCATCATCCAAAACTCCATTCTTTGTGGTTTACGGTCACCATCCGTCTTTTCCGGAATTTCCTGCCCTCCCACCCACCCAAGTTCCTGCTGTGGAGACTGCTTGTCAGACCTTCAAAAATATCTGGTCTCAGGTCAAAACCTGTTTAAAGAAGACATCTAACAAATATAAGTCTTTCGCAGATAAGAAGAGGCGGGCTATTCCACCACTAAAAATTGGAGATCGGGTTTGGTTATCTACCAAAAATATTCGTTTGAAGGTTCCATCTATGAAATTCGCCCCTCGTTTTATTGGTCCATATAGGATCATTCAAGTTATCAATCCAGTATGTGTTAAACTTCTTCTTCCTAAGAATCTTCGGATTTCCAATGCCTTCCATGTGTCCTTACTCAAACCTCTTATTATCAATCGTTTCTCGACTCCTCCCTCAGCACCGCAGCCAGTTCAAGTTCATCAGGAGGAGGATTTCGAGATTACTGAGGTATTGGATGCAAAAATTTCGCGAGGAGTCCTCCGTTTCCTCGTTCATTGGAAGGGCTTTGGTCCTGAAGAGCGTTCATGGATCAAAGCTGAAGATCTTAATGCTCCTGCCCTTCTGAAGAAGTTTTATTCCAAAAATCCGGACAAGCCCGGTTCCAGGCGTTCTGTGCCCACCTTTAAAAGGGGGGGTACTGTCACTCACCGGACTGTGAGTGCTTCTTCCCGGACTATTAGGAACCGTGGACGTCCTCTATCCTGAGGGACTGCGCATGCGCAGCCCTTTCCAAACCTTCAGTGTATGTTCCTTTAACTTAATTGGCAGATCAGGCAACCTCCCTATATTAAGCACCTGTGGTCAACACCACGTTGCCTGATCTTGGAGTCTCATTCCCCATGAGTCTCTGAAGGTGTTCCTGTGTTTCCTCGTTTATTCAGCCCAGCTGATTCCTGTGGTTTCCAAACCACTTCTACCTCTGTGGTTTCCAAACCACTTCTACTACTGTGGTTCCCATACCACTTCTACCATCTACTGTATCATCGTGACTGTGAGCTGATTCCTATCCGCTGCCTCCGTGCACTACAGTCTTCAAACCACTTCTCCTACTGTGGTTCCCATACCACTTCTACCATCTACTGTATCATCGTGACTGTGAGCTGATTCCTATCCGCTGCCTCCGTGCACTACAGTCTTCTAACCACTTCTACTCTACCATTTATTATTGGGACTGTTAGCTGATGCCTATCCGCTGCCTCCGTGCACTACAGTCTTCAACCTGCAACTCGTCTGTGTTTCATCATCGTGACTGCTAGCTGATTCCTATCCGCTGCCTCCGTGCACTACAGTCTTCAACCTGCAACTCGTCTGTGTTTCATCATCGTGACTGCTAGCTGATTCCTATCCGCTGCCTCCGTGCACTACAGTCTTCAACCTGCAACCCGTCTGTGTTTCATCGTGACTGTTTGGCTGATTCCTATCCGCTGCCTCTGTGCGCTTCAGTCTTCAGTCCTTGTCAACGCTCCCGTGTTTCCTTGAGTCTGCCTCCACTATTGCTACCCGCTATTCTCCGTGATCAACAGTGCCTGTTCAACTCTGCTCTCCCGTGTCCCATCGTTACTGCACCTGCTGGTTGCTATTGGCTACCTCCGTGTTCCCGCAGAGACCCGCTGCTGCTACTCCTCAGCACTACTCATCCATCTACTGCTGATCCGCTCTCCACGCTTTCCTGTGTTCCCTGCTGGTCTACCTACCCGTGCGCTGCACCTACTAGACCACCGCTTCACCCATCCAGGGACTTCGCATCCTGCCGGCCTCCTGCCGTTCAGGTATCTCTGCACTCCTGTCTGACTGCCTCCTGAACCACGGTATGCATACTTCTCATTGACTGTGCTGTGTATTGCATACCTTGCTGGACTGTGTTGGTTCTCCTCTGGAGTGTGCTATCCGCTGAGTCTATTGCCATCATTGACTGTGTTATCTTATGCTGGACTACTTCAAGAGACTTTCTATATTGGCAGTATTGTTCAGTCATCTATACATTTATATTGTGCATATCACTGTGGTTCAAAGTCAAGGTGCCCGTGTATATCTTGTGTTGCAGTCTCTCCCCGTGCACCTCCTCACATATATATTCAGTGGTACAACTTGCTGAAGGCAGACCACTGATCCCTGTTTCCTGTATCACCTGTTCCAGTATCCTCTCACATAGCAGTGGTACAACTTGCTATCGCAGACCACTGACTACCCGGATACCTCCACTTGGATTCCACTCCTTCACTCAGACAGCGGTACAACTTGCTATCTGCAGACCGCTGACTCTCATCACCCCCTCGTTTCTGTTGGACATTCCTCCTCACTATAGCAGTGGTACAACTTGCTACCGCAGACCACTGACTACCTTCACGTGTCCTTTGTCCATACAGTTCCTCGTGTATTACTACCTCCATATTGCCAGTGCTGCTAGTCATAGACTTTCCTGAGCATCTCATCACCTGCTATTTCCTGTTCCGTGATCACCCTGCTACCAGAGTACCATATTACCACCTATACTGCTCTGGTAAGCCTATCACCTGGTGATCCCTGGGTAAAGACTCCTAGTGCCCGTGACAGTAAGATCAGGCCATGACAGACCCAGATACGGAACCTACCGCTAAGGAGATGCTGCAGCATCTGGTCAGCCGTGTGGAGCAACAGGATGCTCGCCAACAGCTGTTACTTCAATGTTACCAATCGTTAACCTCCCAAGGAACATCTGGACAGACTGTTACAGCTAATATTGAAGCTCCTGTGCTTGCCTCCGTTTCCCCAGTGCCATCCCAGGTGTCTACAGCTCCTACGCTTCACCTGCCTACTCCGTCAAAATATGACGGGGACCCCAAAACTTGTAGAGGTTTCCTTAACCAATGTTCAGTCCATTTTGAACTCCAACCTCAAAATTTTTCTACCCATCGTTCCAGAGTGGCCTATCTTATCTCATTGTTTTCTGGACAAGCCCTGGCTTGGGCCTCCCCTCTGTGGGAGAGAAACGATCCAATTCTACAAGATAGTGCCAAATTCATTTCCACGTTCCGAAGTGTGTTCGATGAACCAGGTCGTGTGACTTCCGCTGCTTCCAGCATTCTTCGTTTGCGACAAGGCTCCCATACAGTAGGACAGTATGTCATTCAATTTAGGATCCTAGCCTCTGAACTTCAGTGGAACACTGAAGCATTAGTTGCCGCCTTCTGGCAGGGGCTCTCCGATAAAATTAAAGATGCACTGACTACCCAAGAGCTTCCTTCGTCACTAGAAGATTTGATCTCTCTTTGCCATCGTGTAGATATGAGATTTCGTGAAAGAGAGTCTGAGAAAACAACGGCTGTCAAAGCACCTCTTCGTTCAAACCCTCAATTTCGTCCAGCTCCATCCTCTGTGATTCCCATGGAGATAGGACGTTCCAAATTATCTTCAGAGGAGAGGAGACGAAGAGTAAAGAATAGACTCTGTATCTATTGTGCTGATTCCACGCATATGCTCAGCTCTTGCCCTAAGAGATCGGGAAATGCCAGGCCCTAACTAGTTCTGGAGAGGTGAAGTTAGGGTCCCTGGAGTCCTCTCCATCGTTTATGAAATCTAAAGTCTGCGCTTTTGAGGTTACGATCTCCTTTGCTACCAAATCCTTTGAGTCCCAGGCATTGATTGATTCCGGAGCAGCAGGAAATTTCATTTCTAAATCACTAGTGAATCAATGGTCCCTACCAGTGATCACTTTAAAAACACCCATTACTGTGACGGCTATAGATGGATCACGTCTCATCAACGGTCTCATCACCCAGAGTACGTCTCCAGTAACCCTTCAGATTGGTGCACTACACCATGAAGAAATTTCGTTTTTAATTCTTCCAGTTACGACAAGTCCGATTGTCTTAGGCCTTCCATGGCTTCAGTGTCACTCTCCCCAGATTGACTGGCGCACTCCTCAAGTTATGTCTTGGGGGTCTGAATGTCACCAGCGTTGTCTTTCTCAAGTTATTCCTCTTAAAGTACAGCAATCTTCCATCGCATATTCCTCCCCGGGACTCCCTCCTCAGTATGCTTCATTTGCCGATGTGTTTGATAAAGCTCAGTCTGAACGTCTTCCTCCTCATCGTTCTTGGGATTGTCCGATCGACCTTCTACCTGGCAAGACTCCTCCCAGGGGCCGGGTCTATCCTCTCTCGTTACCTGAAACTCAAGCCACATCTGAGTACATACAGGAGAATCTCCAGCGCGGCTTCATTCGACCTTCCACCTCTCCCGCTGGAGCTGGGTTCTTCTTCGTCAAAAAGAAGGATGGATCATTACGCCCTTGTATAGATTTTCGTGGACTCAACGCCATTACTATCAAGAATCGGTATCCCATTCCGCTGATCACTGAGCTATTTGATCGCATCAAGGGAGCTCGGATATTTACTAAGTTGGATCTTCGTGGTGCCTACAATTTAATTAGAATCCGTTCCGGTGACGAATGGAAGACCGCGTTCAACACCAGAGATGGGCATTACGAATATTTAGTAATGCCCTTCGGGCTGTGTAATGCCCCCGCTGTTTTCCAGGGTTTCATCAATGAGATCTTTCGGGACTTATTATATGTATGTGTCGTTGTCTACCTGGACGACATATTGATCTTCTCACAGGACCTGCCTTCTCATCACCAACATGTGGCAGAGGTCCTCTCCAGACTACGGAAAAACTCATTGTTCTGTAAATTGGAAAAATGTTCATTCGAATTACCCCAGATTCCATTCTTGGGGTATATAGTTTCCGGAGTTGGCCTGAAGATGGATCCAGACAAAGTAAATGCTGTACTACATTGGCCTCAGCCAACTACTCTTCGTGCCATCCAGCGTTTTTTAGGTTTTGCCAATTACTATAGACGCTTCATTCAAGACTTTTCATCCATTGCATCTCCTATTGTGGCCCTAACTCGGAAAGGGGCTAATACTAAGCAATGGTCATCTGAGGCTCTCCAAGCCTTTCAAATTCTCAAAGAGTCCTTCTCGTCTGCTCCCATTCTTCGACAGCCTGATGTGACACTTCCCTTCTTCCTAGAAGTAGATGCCTCTAATGTGGGCTTAGGAGCCATTCTCTCCCAACGCTCGGAGCAACAAAAATTACATCCTTGTGCCTTCTATTCTCGGGGTCTTCTGCCCGCAGAGAAAAACTATACTATCGGGGACAAGGAGTTGCTGGCCATCAAAGCTGCATTGGAGGAATGGAGATACTTGTTGGAAGGAGCTCGCCATCCGGTGACGATCTTCACGGATCATAAGAACTTGTCATATTTGCAATCTGCTCAATGCTTGAACCCTCGTCAAGCAAGATGGTCTCTTTTCTTTTCCCGTTTTGAATTAATTATAACCTTCAAACCAGCCGCTAAGAACAAGAAAGCTGACGCTCTATCTCGAGCTTTGGTGACGTCCTCTGATGTAGAAGAGGTTCCCAACCATGCTATTCTAGACCCCAAATGTATTTCTCTGGCTGCTTCATCCACCAAAATGCTACCATTTGGGAAGACCCTCGTGCCTCCTACTCTGAGGAGGAAAATCCTTTCGTGGTTCCATGCCTCTCGTTTTTCCGGACATGCCGGTGAACACAAGACCTTTGAGATTCTCTCTCGAAGTTACTGGTGGCCTTCAATGAGGAGAGACGTCAAAGAGTTTATTGCTTCCTGTGATTTATGTTCTCAGTTCAAATCCTCCCGCAGAACTCCAGCAGGGTTGCTGCGACCACTACCCATTCCGTCCAAACCTTGGACCCATATTAGTATGGATTTCGTTACTGATTTGCCACCAAGTAAGAATCACAATACTATTTGGGTAGTGGTAGACAGATTTTCGAAGATGGCTCATTTCGTCCCTCAGTCCGGTTTACCTTCCTCGTCTACTCTGGCTGAACATTTCATTAAAGAAATCTTCCGCATCCATGGATGTCCGTCTGAGATTGTGTCAGATAGAGGAGTACAATTCGTTTCCAGATTCTGGCGGGCCCTTTGTAAAACCTTGGGCATACGATTAGCACTCTCATCATCGTACCATCCGCAATCTAACGGACAAACGGAACGAGTCAATCAAGATCTTGAGACTTTTATTAGGATGTTCTCTTCAGCCAACCAAGACAACTGGGTAGAATTGCTCCCTTGGGCTGAATTCGCCCATAACAACATGTACCATGAGTCATCATCCAAAACTCCATTCTTTGTGGTTTACGGTCACCATCCGTCTTTTCCGGAATTTCCTGCCCTCCCACCCACCCAAGTTCCTGCTGTGGAGACTGCTTGTCAGACCTTCAAAAATATCTGGTCTCAGGTCAAAACCTGTTTAAAGAAGACATCTAACAAATATAAGTCTTTCGCAGATAAGAAGAGGCGGGCTATTCCACCACTAAAAATTGGAGATCGGGTTTGGTTATCTACCAAAAATATTCGTTTGAAGGTTCCATCTATGAAATTCGCCCCTCGTTTTATTGGTCCATATAGGATCATTCAAGTTATCAATCCAGTATGTGTTAAACTTCTTCTTCCTAAGAATCTTCGGATTTCCAATGCCTTCCATGTGTCCTTACTCAAACCTCTTATTATCAATCGTTTCTCGACTCCTCCCTCAGCACCGCAGCCAGTTCAAGTTCATCAGGAGGAGGATTTCGAGATTACTGAGGTATTGGATGCAAAAATTTCGCGAGGAGTCCTCCGTTTCCTCGTTCATTGGAAGGGCTTTGGTCCTGAAGAGCGTTCATGGATCAAAGCTGAAGATCTTAATGCTCCTGCCCTTCTGAAGAAGTTTTATTCCAAAAATCCGGACAAGCCCGGTTCCAGGCGTTCTGTGCCCACCTTTAAAAGGGGGGGTACTGTCACTCACCGGACTGTGAGTGCTTCTTCCCGGACTATTAGGAACCGTGGACGTCCTCTATCCTGAGGGACTGCGCATGCGCAGCCCTTTCCAAACCTTCAGTGTATGTTCCTTTAACTTAATTGGCAGATCAGGCAACCTCCCTATATTAAGCACCTGTGGTCAACACCACGTTGCCTGATCTTGGAGTCTCATTCCCCATGAGTCTCTGAAGGTGTTCCTGTGTTTCCTCGTTTATTCAGCCCAGCTGATTCCTGTGGTTTCCAAACCACTTCTACCTCTGTGGTTTCCAAACCACTTCTACTACTGTGGTTCCCATACCACTTCTACCATCTACTGTATCATCGTGACTGTGAGCTGATTCCTATCCGCTGCCTCCGTGCACTACAGTCTTCAAACCACTTCTCCTACTGTGGTTCCCATACCACTTCTACCATCTACTGTATCATCGTGACTGTGAGCTGATTCCTATCCGCTGCCTCCGTGCACTACAGTCTTCTAACCACTTCTACTCTACCATTTATTATTGGGACTGTTAGCTGATGCCTATCCGCTGCCTCCGTGCACTACAGTCTTCAACCTGCAACTCATCTGTGTTTCATCATCGTGACTGCTAGCTGATTCCTATCCGCTGCCTCCGTGCACTACAGTCTTCAACCTGCAACTCGTCTGTGTTTCATCATCGTGACTGCTAGCTGATTCCTATCCGCTGCCTCCGTGCACTACAGTCTTCAACCTGCAAACCGTCTGTGTTTCATCGTGACTGTTTGGCTGATTCCTATCCGCTGCCTCTGTGCGCTTCAGTCTTCAGTCCTTGTCAACGCTCCCGTGTTTCCTTGAGTCTGCCTCCACTATTGCTACCCGCTATTCTCCGTGATCAACAGTGCCTGTTCAACTCTGCTCTCCCGTGTCCCATCGTTACTGCACCTGCTGGTTGCTATTGGCTACCTCCGTGTTCCCGCAGAGACCCGCTGCTGCTACTCCTCAGCACTACTCATCCATCTACTGCTGATCCGCTCTCCACGCTTTCCTGTGTTCCCTGCTGGTCTACCTACCCGTGCGCTGCACCTACTAGACCACCGCTTCACCCATCCAGGGACTTCGCATCCTGCCGGCCTCCTGCCGTTCAGGTATCTCTGCACTCCTGTCTGACTGCCTCCTGAACCACGGTATGCATACTTCTCATTGACTGTGCTGTGTATTGCATACCTTGCTGGACTGTGTTGGTTCTCCTCTGGAGTGTGCTATCCGCTGAGTCTATTGCCATCATTGACTGTGTTATCTTATGCTGGACTACTTCAAGAGACTTTCTATATTGGCAGTATTGTTCAGTCATCTATACATTTATATTGTGCATATCACTGTGGTTCAAAGTCAAGGTGCCCGTGTATATCTTGTGTTGCAGTCTCTCCCCGTGCACCTCCTCACATATATATTCAGTGGTACAACTTGCTGAAGGCAGACCACTGATCCCTGTTTCCTGTATCACCTGTTCCAGTATCCTCTCACATAGCAGTGGTACAACTTGCTATCGCAGACCACTGACTACCCGGATACCTCCACTTGGATTCCACTCCTTCACTCAGACAGCGGTACAACTTGCTATCTGCAGACCGCTGACTCTCATCACCCCCTCGTTTCTGTTGGACATTCCTCCTCACTATAGCAGTGGTACAACTTGCTACCGCAGACCACTGACTACCTTCACGTGTCCTTTGTCCATACAGTTCCTCGTGTATTACTACCTCCATATTGCCAGTGCTGCTAGTCATAGACTTTCCTGAGCATCTCATCACCTGCTATTTCCTGTTCCGTGATCACCCTGCTACCAGAGTACCATATTACCACCTATACTGCTCTGGTAAGCCTATCACCTGGTGATCCCTGGGTAAAGACTCCTAGTGCCCGTGACAGTAAGATCAGGCCATGACAGACCCAGATACGGAACCTACCGCTAAGGAGATGCTGCAGCATCTGGTCAGCCGTGTGGAGCAACAGGATGCTCGCCAACAGCTGTTACTTCAATGTTACCAATCGTTAACCTCCCAAGGAACATCTGGACAGACTGTTACAGCTAATATTGAAGCTCCTGTGCTTGCCTCCGTTTCCCCAGTGCCATCCCAGGTGTCTACAGCTCCTACGCTTCACCTGCCTACTCCGTCAAAATATGACGGGGACCCCAAAACTTGTAGAGGTTTCCTTAACCAATGTTCAGTCCATTTTGAACTCCAACCTCAAAATTTTTCTACCCATCGTTCCAGAGTGGCCTATCTTATCTCATTGTTTTCTGGACAAGCCCTGGCTTGGGCCTCCCCTCTGTGGGAGAGAAACGATCCAATTCTACAAGATAGTGCCAAATTCATTTCCACGTTCCGAAGTGTGTTCGATGAACCAGGTCGTGTGACTTCCGCTGCTTCCAGCATTCTTCGTTTGCGACAAGGCTCCCATACAGTAGGACAGTATGTCATTCAATTTAGGATCCTAGCCTCTGAACTTCAGTGGAACACTGAAGCATTAGTTGCCGCCTTCTGGCAGGGGCTCTCCGATAAAATTAAAGATGCACTGACTACCCAAGAGCTTCCTTCGTCACTAGAAGATTTGATCTCTCTTTGCCATCGTGTAGATATGAGATTTCGTGAAAGAGAGTCTGAGAAAACAACGGCTGTCAAAGCACCTCTTCGTTCAAACCCTCAATTTCGTCCAGCTCCATCCTCTGTGATTCCCATGGAGATAGGACGTTCCAAATTATCTTCAGAGGAGAGGAGACGAAGAGTAAAGAATAGACTCTGTATCTATTGTGCTGATTCCACGCATATGCTCAGCTCTTGCCCTAAGAGATCGGGAAATGCCAGGCCCTAACTAGTTCTGGAGAGGTGAAGTTAGGGTCCCTGGAGTCCTCTCCATCGTTTATGAAATCTAAAGTCTGCGCTTTTGAGGTTACGATCTCCTTTGCTACCAAATCCTTTGAGTCCCAGGCATTGATTGATTCCGGAGCAGCAGGAAATTTCATTTCTAAATCACTAGTGAATCAATGGTCCCTACCAGTGATCACTTTAAAAACACCCATTACTGTGACGGCTATAGATGGATCACGTCTCATCAACGGTCTCATCACCCAAAGTACGTCTCCAGTAACCCTTCAGATTGGTGCACTACACCCTGAAGAAATTTCGTTTTTAATTCTTCCAGTTACGACAAGTCCGATTGTCTTAGGCCTTCCATGGCTTCAGTGTCACTCTCCCCAGATTGACTGGCGCACTCCTCAAGTTATGTCTTGGGGGTCTGAATGTCACCAGCGTTGTCTTTCTCAAGTTATTCCTCTTAAAGTACAGCAATCTTCCATCGCATATTCCTCCCCGGGACTCCCTCCTCAGTATGCTTCATTTGCCGATGTGTTTGATAAAGCTCAGTCTGAACGTCTTCCTCCTCATCGTTCTTGGGATTGTCCGATCGACCTTCTACCTGGCAAGACTCCTCCCAGGGGCCGGGTCTATCCTCTCTCGTTACCTGAAACTCAAGCCACATCTGAGTACATACAGGAGAATCTCCAGCGCGGCTTCATTCGACCTTCCACCTCTCCCGCTGGAGCTGGGTTCTTCTTCGTCAAAAAGAAGGATGGATCATTACGCCCTTGTATAGATTTTCGTGGACTCAACGCCATTACTATCAAGAATCGGTATCCCATTCCGCTGATCACTGAGCTATTTGATCGCATCAAGGGAGCTCGGATATTTACTAAGTTGGATCTTCGTGGTGCCTACAATTTAATTAGAATCCGTTCCGGTGACGAATGGAAGACCGCGTTCAACACCAGAGATGGGCATTACGAATATTTAGTAATGCCCTTCGGGCTGTGTAATGCCCCCGCTGTTTTCCAGGGTTTCATCAATGAGATCTTTCGGGACTTATTATATGTATGTGTCGTTGTCTACCTGGACGACATATTGATCTTCTCACAGGACCTGCCTTCTCATCACCAACATGTGGCAGAGGTCCTCTCCAGACTACGGAAAAACTCATTGTTCTGTAAATTGGAAAAATGTTCATTCGAATTACCCCAGATTCCATTCTTGGGGTATATAGTTTCCGGAGTTGGCCTGAAGATGGATCCAGACAAAGTAAATGCTGTACTACATTGGCCTCAGCCAACTACTCTTCGTGCCATCCAGCGTTTTTTAGGTTTTGCCAATTACTATAGACGCTTCATTCAAGACTTTTCATCCATTGCATCTCCTATTGTGGCCCTAACTCGGAAAGGGGCTAATACTAAGCAATGGTCATCTGAGGCTCTCCAAGCCTTTCAAATTCTCAAAGAGTCCTTCTCGTCTGCTCCCATTCTTCGACAGCCTGATGTGACACTTCCCTTCTTCCTAGAAGTAGATGCCTCTAATGTGGGCTTAGGAGCCATTCTCTCCCAACGCTCGGAGCAACAAAAATTACATCCTTGTGCCTTCTATTCTCGGGGTCTTCTGCCCGCAGAGAAAAACTATACTATCGGGGACAAGGAGTTGCTGGCCATCAAAGCTGCATTGGAGGAATGGAGATACTTGTTGGAAGGAGCTCGCCATCCGGTGACGATCTTCACGGATCATAAGAACTTGTCATATTTGCAATCTGCTCAATGCTTGAACCCTCGTCAAGCAAGATGGTCTCTTTTCTTTTCCCGTTTTGAATTAATTATAACCTTCAAACCAGCCGCTAAGAACAAGAAAGCTGACGCTCTATCTCGAGCTTTGGTGACGTCCTCTGATGTAGAAGAGGTTCCCAACCATGCTATTCTAGACCCCAAATGTATTTCTCTGGCTGCTTCATCCACCAAAATGCTACCATTTGGGAAGACCCTCGTGCCTCCTACTCTGAGGAGGAAAATCCTTTCGTGGTTCCATGCCTCTCGTTTTTCCGGACACGCCGGTGAACACAAGACCTTTGAGATTCTCTCTCGAAGTTACTGGTGGCCTTCAATGAGGAGAGACGTCAAAGAGTTTATTGCTTCCTGTGATTTATGTTCTCAGTTCAAATCCTCCCGCAGAACTCCAGCAGGGTTGCTGCGACCACTACCCATTCCGTCCAAACCTTGGACCCATATTAGTATGGATTTCGTTACTGATTTGCCACCAAGTAAGAATCACAATACTATTTGGGTAGTGGTAGACAGATTTTCGAAGATGGCTCATTTCGTCCCTCAGTCCGGTTTACCTTCCTCGTCTACTCTGGCTGAACATTTCATTAAAGAAATCTTCCGCATCCATGGATGTCCGTCTGAGATTGTGTCAGATAGAGGAGTACAATTCGTTTCCAGATTCTGGCGGGCCCTTTGTAAAACCTTGGGCATACGATTAGCACTCTCATCATCGTACCATCCGCAATCTAACGGACAAACGGAACGAGTCAATCAAGATCTTGAGACTTTTATTAGGATGTTCTCTTCAGCCAACCAAGACAACTGGGTAGAATTGCTCCCTTGGGCTGAATTCGCCCATAACAACATGTACCATGAGTCATCATCCAAAACTCCATTCTTTGTGGTTTACGGTCACCATCCGTCTTTTCCGGAATTTCCTGCCCTCCCACCCACCCAAGTTCCTGCTGTGGAGACTGCTTGTCAGACCTTCAAAAATATCTGGTCTCAGGTCAAAACCTGTTTAAAGAAGACATCTAACAAATATAAGTCTTTCGCAGATAAGAAGAGGCGGGCTATTCCACCACTAAAAATTGGAGATCGGGTTTGGTTATCTACCAAAAATATTCGTTTGAAGGTTCCATCTATGAAATTCGCCCCTCGTTTTATTGGTCCATATAGGATCATTCAAGTTATCAATCCAGTATGTGTTAAACTTCTTCTTCCTAAGAATCTTCGGATTTCCAATGCCTTCCATGTGTCCTTACTCAAACCTCTTATTATCAATCGTTTCTCGACTCCTCCCTCAGCACCGCAGCCAGTTCAAGTTCATCAGGAGGAGGATTTCGAGATTACTGAGGTATTGGATGCAAAAATTTCGCGAGGAGTCCTCCGTTTCCTCGTTCATTGGAAGGGCTTTGGTCCTGAAGAGCGTTCATGGATCAAAGCTGAAGATCTTAATGCTCCTGCCCTTCTGAAGAAGTTTTATTCCAAAAATCCGGACAAGCCCGGTTCCAGGCGTTCTGTGCCCACCTTTAAAAGGGGGGGTACTGTCACTCACCGGACTGTGAGTGCTTCTTCCCGGACTATTAGGAACCGTGGACGTCCTCTATCCTGAGGGACTGCGCATGCGCAGCCCTTTCCAAACCTTCAGTGTATGTTCCTTTAACTTAATTGGCAGATCAGGCAACCTCCCTATATTAAGCACCTGTGGTCAACACCACGTTGCCTGATCTTGGAGTCTCATTCCCCATGAGTCTCTGAAGGTGTTCCTGTGTTTCCTCGTTTATTCAGCCCAGCTGATTCCTGTGGTTTCCAAACCACTTCTACCTCTGTGGTTTCCAAACCACTTCTACTACTGTGGTTCCCATACCACTTCTACCATCTACTGTATCATCGTGACTGTGAGCTGATTCCTATCCGCTGCCTCCGTGCACTACAGTCTTCAAACCACTTCTCCTACTGTGGTTCCCATACCACTTCTACCATCTACTGTATCATCGTGACTGTGAGCTGATTCCTATCCGCTGCCTCCATGCACTACAGTCTTCTAACCACTTCTACTCTACCATTTATTATTGGGACTGTTAGCTGATGCCTATCCGCTGCCTCCGTGCACTACAGTCTTCAACCTGCAACTCGTCTGTGTTTCATCATCGTGACTGCTAGCTGATTCCTATCCGCTGCCTCCGTGCACTACAGTCTTCAACCTGCAACTCGTCTGTGTTTCATCATCGTGACTGCTAGCTGATTCCTATCCGCTGCCTCCGTGCACTACAGTCTTCAACCTGCAACCCGTCTGTGTTTCATCGTGACTGTTTGGCTGATTCCTATCCGCTGCCTCTGTGCGCTTCAGTCTTCAGTCCTTGTCAACGCTCCCGTGTTTCCTTGAGTCTGCCTCCACTATTGCTACCCGCTATTCTCCGTGATCAACAGTGCCTGTTCAACTCTGCTCTCCCGTGTCCCATCGTTACTGCACCTGCTGGTTGCTATTGGCTACCTCCGTGTTCCCGCAGAGACCCGCTGCTGCTACTCCTCAGCACTACTCATCCATCTACTGCTGATCCGCTCTCCACGCTTTCCTGTGTTCCCTGCTGGTCTACCTACCCGTGCGCTGCACCTACTAGACCACCGCTTCACCCATCCAGGGACTTCGCATCCTGCCGGCCTCCTGCCGTTCAGGTATCTCTGCACTCCTGTCTGACTGCCTCCTGAACCACGGTATGCATACTTCTCATTGACTGTGCTGTGTATTGCATACCTTGCTGGACTGTGTTGGTTCTCCTCTGGAGTGTGCTATCCGCTGAGTCTATTGCCATCATTGACTGTGTTATCTTATGCTGGACTACTTCAAGAGACTTTCTATATTGGCAGTATTGTTCAGTCATCTATACATTTATATTGTGCATATCACTGTGGTTCAAAGTCAAGGTGCCCGTGTATATCTTGTGTTGCAGTCTCTCCCCGTGCACCTCCTCACATATATATTCAGTGGTACAACTTGCTGAAGGCAGACCACTGATCCCTGTTTCCTGTATCACCTGTTCCAGTATCCTCTCACATAGCAGTGGTACAACTTGCTATCGCAGACCACTGACTACCCGGATACCTCCACTTGGATTCCACTCCTTCACTCAGACAGCGGTACAACTTGCTATCTGCAGACCGCTGACTCTCATCACCCCCTCGTTTCTGTTGGACATTCCTCCTCACTATAGCAGTGGTACAACTTGCTACCGCAGACCACTGACTACCTTCACGTGTCCTTTGTCCATACAGTTCCTCGTGTATTACTACCTCCATATTGCCAGTGCTGCTAGTCATAGACTTTCCTGAGCATCTCATCACCTGCTATTTCCTGTTCCGTGATCACCCTGCTACCAGAGTACCATATTACCACCTATACTGCTCTGGTAAGCCTATCACCTGGTGATCCCTGGGTAAAGACTCCTAGTGCCCGTGACAGTAAGATCAGGCCATGACAGACCCAGATACGGAACCTACCGCTAAGGAGATGCTGCAGCATCTGGTCAGCCGTGTGGAGCAACAGGATGCTCGCCAACAGCTGTTACTTCAATGTTACCAATCGTTAACCTCCCAAGGAACATCTGGACAGACTGTTACAGCTAATATTGAAGCTCCTGTGCTTGCCTCCGTTTCCCCAGTGCCATCCCAGGTGTCTACAGCTCCTACGCTTCACCTGCCTACTCCGTCAAAATATGACGGGGACCCCAAAACTTGTAGAGGTTTCCTTAACCAATGTTCAGTCCATTTTGAACTCCAACCTCAAAATTTTTCTACCCATCGTTCCAGAGTGGCCTATCTTATCTCATTGTTTTCTGGACAAGCCCTGGCTTGGGCCTCCCCTCTGTGGGAGAGAAACGATCCAATTCTACAAGATAGTGCCAAATTCATTTCCACGTTCCGAAGTGTGTTCGATGAACCAGGTCGTGTGACTTCCGCTGCTTCCAGCATTCTTCGTTTGCGACAAGGCTCCCATACAGTAGGACAGTATGTCATTCAATTTAGGATCCTAGCCTCTGAACTTCAGTGGAACACTGAAGCATTAGTTGCCGCCTTCTGGCAGGGGCTCTCCGATAAAATTAAAGATGCACTGACTACCCAAGAGCTTCCTTCGTCACTAGAAGATTTGATCTCTCTTTGCCATCGTGTAGATATGAGATTTCGTGAAAGAGAGTCTGAGAAAACAACGGCTGTCAAAGCACCTCTTCGTTCAAACCCTCAATTTCGTCCAGCTCCATCCTCTGTGATTCCCATGGAGATAGGACGTTCCAAATTATCTTCAGAGGAGAGGAGACGAAGAGTAAAGAATAGACTCTGTATCTATTGTGCTGATTCCACGCATATGCTCAGCTCTTGCCCTAAGAGATCGGGAAATGCCAGGCCCTAACTAGTTCTGGAGAGGTGAAGTTAGGGTCCCTGGAGTCCTCTCCATCGTTTATGAAATCTAAAGTCTGCGCTTTTGAGGTTACGATCTCCTTTGCTACCAAATCCTTTGAGTCCCAGGCATTGATTGATTCCGGAGCAGCAGGAAATTTCATTTCTAAATCACTAGTGAATCAATGGTCCCTACCAGTGATCACTTTAAAAACACCCATTACTGTGACGGCTATAGATGGATCACGTCTCATCAACGGTCTCATCACCCAGAGTACGTCTCCAGTAACCCTTCAGATTGGTGCACTACACCATGAAGAAATTTCGTTTTTAATTCTTCCAGTTACGACAAGTCCGATTGTCTTAGGCCTTCCATGGCTTCAGTGTCACTCTCCCCAGATTGACTGGCGCACTCCTCAAGTTATGTCTTGGGGGTCTGAATGTCACCAGCGTTGTCTTTCTCAAGTTATTCCTCTTAAAGTACAGCAATCTTCCATCGCATATTCCTCCCCGGGACTCCCTCCTCAGTATGCTTCATTTGCCGATGTGTTTGATAAAGCTCAGTCTGAACGTCTTCCTCCTCATCGTTCTTGGGATTGTCCGATCGACCTTCTACCTGGCAAGACTCCTCCCAGGGGCCGGGTCTATCCTCTCTCGTTACCTGAAACTCAAGCCACATCTGAGTACATACAGGAGAATCTCCAGCGCGGCTTCATTCGACCTTCCACCTCTCCCGCTGGAGCTGGGTTCTTCTTCGTCAAAAAGAAGGATGGATCATTACGCCCTTGTATAGATTTTCGTGGACTCAACGCCATTACTATCAAGAATCGGTATCCCATTCCGCTGATCACTGAGCTATTTGATCGCATCAAGGGAGCTCGGATATTTACTAAGTTGGATCTTCGTGGTGCCTACAATTTAATTAGAATCCGTTCCGGTGACGAATGGAAGACCGCGTTCAACACCAGAGATGGGCATTACGAATATTTAGTAATGCCCTTCGGGCTGTGTAATGCCCCCGCTGTTTTCCAGGGTTTCATCAATGAGATCTTTCGGGACTTATTATATGTATGTGTCGTTGTCTACCTGGACGACATATTGATCTTCTCACAGGACCTGCCTTCTCATCACCAACATGTGGCAGAGGTCCTCTCCAGACTACGGAAAAACTCATTGTTCTGTAAATTGGAAAAATGTTCATTCGAATTACCCCAGATTCCATTCTTGGGGTATATAGTTTCCGGAGTTGGCCTGAAGATGGATCCAGACAAAGTAAATGCTGTACTACATTGGCCTCAGCCAACTACTCTTCGTGCCATCCAGCGTTTTTTAGGTTTTGCCAATTACTATAGACGCTTCATTCAAGACTTTTCATCCATTGCATCTCCTATTGTGGCCCTAACTCGGAAAGGGGCTAATACTAAGCAATGGTCATCTGAGGCTCTCCAAGCCTTTCAAATTCTCAAAGAGTCCTTCTCGTCTGCTCCCATTCTTCGACAGCCTGATGTGACACTTCCCTTCTTCCTAGAAGTAGATGCCTCTAATGTGGGCTTAGGAGCCATTCTCTCCCAACGCTCGGAGCAACAAAAATTACATCCTTGTGCCTTCTATTCTCGGGGTCTTCTGCCCGCAGAGAAAAACTATACTATCGGGGACAAGGAGTTGCTGGCCATCAAAGCTGCATTGGAGGAATGGAGATACTTGTTGGAAGGAGCTCGCCATCCGGTGACGATCTTCACGGATCATAAGAACTTGTCATATTTGCAATCTGCTCAATGCTTGAACCCTCGTCAAGCAAGATGGTCTCTTTTCTTTTCCCGTTTTGAATTAATTATAACCTTCAAACCAGCCGCTAAGAACAAGAAAGCTGACGCTCTATCTCGAGCTTTGGTGACGTCCTCTGATGTAGAAGAGGTTCCCAACCATGCTATTCTAGACCCCAAATGTATTTCTCTGGCTGCTTCATCCACCAAAATGCTACCATTTGGGAAGACCCTCGTGCCTCCTACTCTGAGGAGGAAAATCCTTTCGTGGTTCCATGCCTCTCGTTTTTCCGGACACGCCGGTGAACACAAGACCTTTGAGATTCTCTCTCGAAGTTACTGGTGGCCTTCAATGAGGAGAGACGTCAAAGAGTTTATTGCTTCCTGTGATTTATGTTCTCAGTTCAAATCCTCCCGCAGAACTCCAGCAGGGTTGCTGCGACCACTACCCATTCCGTCCAAACCTTGGACCCATATTAGTATGGATTTCGTTACTGATTTGCCACCAAGTAAGAATCACAATACTATTTGGGTAGTGGTAGACAGATTTTCGAAGATGGCTCATTTCGTCCCTCAGTCCGGTTTACCTTCCTCGTCTACTCTGGCTGAACATTTCATTAAAGAAATCTTCCGCATCCATGGATGTCCGTCTGAGATTGTGTCAGATAGAGGAGTACAATTCGTTTCCAGATTCTGGCGGGCCCTTTGTAAAACCTTGGGCATACGATTAGCACTCTCATCATCGTACCATCCGCAATCTAACGGACAAACGGAACGAGTCAATCAAGATCTTGAGACTTTTATTAGGATGTTCTCTTCAGCCAACCAAGACAACTGGGTAGAATTGCTCCCTTGGGCTGAATTCGCCCATAACAACATGTACCATGAGTCATCATCCAAAACTCCATTCTTTGTGGTTTACGGTCACCATCCGTCTTTTCCGGAATTTCCTGCCCTCCCACCCACCCAAGTTCCTGCTGTGGAGACTGCTTGTCAGACCTTCAAAAATATCTGGTCTCAGGTCAAAACCTGTTTAAAGAAGACATCTAACAAATATAAGTCTTTCGCAGATAAGAAGAGGCGGGCTATTCCACCACTAAAAATTGGAGATCGGGTTTGGTTATCTACCAAAAATATTCGTTTGAAGGTTCCATCTATGAAATTCGCCCCTTGTTTTATTGGTCCATATAGGATCATTCAAGTTATCAATCCAGTATGTGTTAAACTTCTTCTTCCTAAGAATCTTCGGATTTCCAATGCCTTCCATGTGTCCTTACTCAAACCTCTTATTATCAATCGTTTCTCGACTCCTCCCTCAGCACCGCAGCCAGTTCAAGTTCATCAGGAGGAGGATTTCGAGATTACTGAGGTATTGGATGCAAAAATTTCGCGAGGAGTCCTCCGTTTCCTCGTTCATTGGAAGGGCTTTGGTCCTGAAGAGCGTTCATGGATCAAAGCTGAAGATCTTAATGCTCCTGCCCTTCTGAAGAAGTTTTATTCCAAAAATCCGGACAAGCCCGGTTCCAGGCGTTCTGTGCCCACCTTTAAAAGGGGGGGTACTGTCACTCACCGGACTGTGAGTGCTTCTTCCCGGACTATTAGGAACCGTGGACGTCCTCTATCCTGAGGGACTGCGCATGCGCAGCCCTTTCCAAACCTTCAGTGTATGTTCCTTTAACTTAATTGGCAGATCAGGCAACCTCCCTATATTAAGCACCTGTGGTCAACACCACGTTGCCTGATCTTGGAGTCTCATTCCCCATGAGTCTCTGAAGGTGTTCCTGTGTTTCCTCGTTTATTCAGCCCAGCTGATTCCTGTGGTTTCCAAACCACTTCTACCTCTGTGGTTTCCAAACCACTTCTACTACTGTGGTTCCCATACCACTTCTACCATCTACTGTATCATCGTGACTGTGAGCTGATTCCTATCCGCTGCCTCCGTGCACTACAGTCTTCAAACCACTTCTCCTACTGTGGTTCCCATACCACTTCTACCATCTACTGTATCATCGTGACTGTGAGCTGATTCCTATCCGCTGCCTCCGTGCACTACAGTCTTCTAACCACTTCTACTCTACCATTTATTATTGGGACTGTTAGCTGATGCCTATCCGCTGCCTCCGTGCACTACAGTCTTCAACCTGCAACTCGTCTGTGTTTCATCATCGTGACTGCTAGCTGATTCCTATCCGCTGCCTCCGTGCACTACAGTCTTCAACCTGCAACTCGTCTGTGTTTCATCATCGTGACTGCTAGCTGATTCCTATCCGCTGCCTCCGTGCACTACAGTCTTCAACCTGCAACCCGTCTGTGTTTCATCGTGACTGTTTGGCTGATTCCTATCCGCTGCCTCTGTGCGCTTCAGTCTTCAGTCCTTGTCAACGCTCCCGTGTTTCCTTGAGTCTGCCTCCACTATTGCTACCCGCTATTCTCCGTGATCAACAGTGCCTGTTCAACTCTGCTCTCCCGTGTCCCATCGTTACTGCACCTGCTGGTTGCTATTGGCTACCTCCGTGTTCCCGCAGAGACCCGCTGCTGCTACTCCTCAGCACTACTCATCCATCTACTGCTGATCCGCTCTCCACGCTTTCCTGTGTTCCCTGCTGGTCTACCTACCCGTGCGCTGCACCTACTAGACCACCGCTTCACCCATCCAGGGACTTCGCATCCTGCCGGCCTCCTGCCGTTCAGGTATCTCTGCACTCCTGTCTGACTGCCTCCTGAACCACGGTATGCATACTTCTCATTGACTGTGCTGTGTATTGCATACCTTGCTGGACTGTGTTGGTTCTCCTCTGGAGTGTGCTATCCGCTGAGTCTATTGCCATCATTGACTGTGTTATCTTATGCTGGACTACTTCAAGAGACTTTCTATATTGGCAGTATTGTTCAGTCATCTATACATTTATATTGTGCATATCACTGTGGTTCAAAGTCAAGGTGCCCGTGTATATCTTGTGTTGCAGTCTCTCCCCGTGCACCTCCTCACATATATATTCAGTGGTACAACTTGCTGAAGGCAGACCACTGATCCCTGTTTCCTGTATCACCTGTTCCAGTATCCTCTCACATAGCAGTGGTACAACTTGCTATCGCAGACCACTGACTACCCGGATACCTCCACTTGGATTCCACTCCTTCACTCAGACAGCGGTACAACTTGCTATCTGCAGACCGCTGACTCTCATCACCCCCTCGTTTCTGTTGGACATTCCTCCTCACTATAGCAGTGGTACAACTTGCTACCGCAGACCACTGACTACCTTCACGTGTCCTTTGTCCATACAGTTCCTCGTGTATTACTACCTCCATATTGCCAGTGCTGCTAGTCATAGACTTTCCTGAGCATCTCATCACCTGCTATTTCCTGTTCCGTGATCACCCTGCTACCAGAGTACCATATTACCACCTATACTGCTCTGGTAAGCCTATCACCTGGTGATCCCTGGGTAAAGACTCCTAGTGCCCGTGACAGTAAGATCAGGCCATGACAGACCCAGATACGGAACCTACCGCTAAGGAGATGCTGCAGCATCTGGTCAGCCGTGTGGAGCAACAGGATGCTCGCCAACAGCTGTTACTTCAATGTTACCAATCGTTAACCTCCCAAGGAACATCTGGACAGACTGTTACAGCTAATATTGAAGCTCCTGTGCTTGCCTCCGTTTCCCCAGTGCCATCCCAGGTGTCTACAGCTCCTACGCTTCACCTGCCTACTCCGTCAAAATATGACGGGGACCCCAAAACTTGTAGAGGTTTCCTTAACCAATGTTCAGTCCATTTTGAACTCCAACCTCAAAATTTTTCTACCCATCGTTCCAGAGTGGCCTATCTTATCTCATTGTTTTCTGGACAAGCCCTGGCTTGGGCCTCCCCTCTGTGGGAGAGAAACGATCCAATTCTACAAGATAGTGCCAAATTCATTTCCACGTTCCGAAGTGTGTTCGATGAACCAGGTCGTGTGACTTCCGCTGCTTCCAGCATTCTTCGTTTGCGACAAGGCTCCCATACAGTAGGACAGTATGTCATTCAATTTAGGATCCTAGCCTCTGAACTTCAGTGGAACACTGAAGCATTAGTTGCCGCCTTCTGGCAGGGGCTCTCCGATAAAATTAAAGATGCACTGACTACCCAAGAGCTTCCTTCGTCACTAGAAGATTTGATCTCTCTTTGCCATCGTGTAGATATGAGATTTCGTGAAAGAGAGTCTGAGAAAACAACGGCTGTCAAAGCACCTCTTCGTTCAAACCCTCAATTTCGTCCAGCTCCATCCTCTGTGATTCCCATGGAGATAGGACGTTCCAAATTATCTTCAGAGGAGAGGAGACGAAGAGTAAAGAATAGACTCTGTATCTATTGTGCTGATTCCACGCATATGCTCAGCTCTTGCCCTAAGAGATCGGGAAATGCCAGGCCCTAACTAGTTCTGGAGAGGTGAAGTTAGGGTCCCTGGAGTCCTCTCCATCGTTTATGAAATCTAAAGTCTGCGCTTTTGAGGTTACGATCTCCTTTGCTACCAAATCCTTTGAGTCCCAGGCATTGATTGATTCCGGAGCAGCAGGAAATTTCATTTCTAAATCACTAGTGAATCAATGGTCCCTACCAGTGATCACTTTAAAAACACCCATTACTGTGACGGCTATAGATGGATCACGTCTCATCAACGGTCTCATCACCCAGAGTACGTCTCCAGTAACCCTTCAGATTGGTGCACTACACCATGAAGAAATTTCGTTTTTAATTCTTCCAGTTACGACAAGTCCGATTGTCTTAGGCCTTCCATGGCTTCAGTGTCACTCTCCCCAGATTGACTGGCGCACTCCTCAAGTTATGTCTTGGGGGTCTGAATGTCACCAGCGTTGTCTTTCTCAAGTTATTCCTCTTAAAGTACAGCAATCTTCCATCGCATATTCCTCCCCGGGACTCCCTCCTCAGTATGCTTCATTTGCCGATGTGTTTGATAAAGCTCAGTCTGAACGTCTTCCTCCTCATCGTTCTTGGGATTGTCCGATCGACCTTCTACCTGGCAAGACTCCTCCCAGGGGCCGGGTCTATCCTCTCTCGTTACCTGAAACTCAAGCCACATCTGAGTACATACAGGAGAATCTCCAGCGCGGCTTCATTCGACCTTCCACCTCTCCCGCTGGAGCTGGGTTCTTCTTCGTCAAAAAGAAGGATGGATCATTACGCCCTTGTATAGATTTTCGTGGACTCAACGCCATTACTATCAAGAATCGGTATCCCATTCCGCTGATCACTGAGCTATTTGATCGCATCAAGGGAGCTCGGATATTTACTAAGTTGGATCTTCGTGGTGCCTACAATTTAATTAGAATCCGTTCCGGTGACGAATGGAAGACCGCGTTCAACACCAGAGATGGGCATTACGAATATTTAGTAATGCCCTTCGGGCTGTGTAATGCCCCCGCTGTTTTCCAGGGTTTCATCAATGAGATCTTTCGGGACTTATTATATGTATGTGTCGTTGTCTACCTGGACGACATATTGATCTTCTCACAGGACCTGCCTTCTCATCACCAACATGTGGCAGAGGTCCTCTCCAGACTACGGAAAAACTCATTGTTCTGTAAATTGGAAAAATGTTCATTCGAATTACCCCAGATTCCATTCTTGGGGTATATAGTTTCCGGAGTTGGCCTGAAGATGGATCCAGACAAAGTAAATGCTGTACTACATTGGCCTCAGCCAACTACTCTTCGTGCCATCCAGCGTTTTTTAGGTTTTGCCAATTACTATAGACGCTTCATTCAAGACTTTTCATCCATTGCATCTCCTATTGTGGCCCTAACTCGGAAAGGGGCTAATACTAAGCAATGGTCATCTGAGGCTCTCCAAGCCTTTCAAATTCTCAAAGAGTCCTTCTCGTCTGCTCCCATTCTTCGACAGCCTGATGTGACACTTCCCTTCTTCCTAGAAGTAGATGCCTCTAATGTGGGCTTAGGAGCCATTCTCTCCCAACGCTCGGAGCAACAAAAATTACATCCTTGTGCCTTCTATTCTCGGGGTCTTCTGCCCGCAGAGAAAAACTATACTATCGGGGACAAGGAGTTGCTGGCCATCAAAGCTGCATTGGAGGAATGGAGATACTTGTTGGAAGGAGCTCGCCATCCGGTGACGATCTTCACGGATCATAAGAACTTGTCATATTTGCAATCTGCTCAATGCTTGAACCCTCGTCAAGCAAGATGGTCTCTTTTCTTTTCCCGTTTTGAATTAATTATAACCTTCAAACCAGCCGCTAAGAACAAGAAAGCTGACGCTCTATCTCGAGCTTTGGTGACGTCCTCTGATGTAGAAGAGGTTCCCAACCATGCTATTCTAGACCCCAAATGTATTTCTCTGGCTGCTTCATCCACCAAAATGCTACCATTTGGGAAGACCCTCGTGCCTCCTACTCTGAGGAGGAAAATCCTTTCGTGGTTCCATGCCTCTCGTTTTTCCGGACACGCCGGTGAACACAAGACCTTTGAGATTCTCTCTCGAAGTTACTGGTGGCCTTCAATGAGGAGAGACGTCAAAGAGTTTATTGCTTCCTGTGATTTATGTTCTCAGTTCAAATCCTCCCGCAGAACTCCAGCAGGGTTGCTGCGACCACTACCCATTCCGTCCAAACCTTGGACCCATATTAGTATGGATTTCGTTACTGATTTGCCACCAAGTAAGAATCACAATACTATTTGGGTAGTGGTAGACAGATTTTCGAAGATGGCTCATTTCGTCCCTCAGTCCGGTTTACCTTCCTCGTCTACTCTGGCTGAACATTTCATTAAAGAAATCTTCCGCATCCATGGATGTCCGTCTGAGATTGTGTCAGATAGAGGAGTACAATTCGTTTCCAGATTCTGGCGGGCCCTTTGTAAAACCTTGGGCATACGATTAGCACTCTCATCATCGTACCATCCGCAATCTAACGGACAAACGGAACGAGTCAATCAAGATCTTGAGACTTTTATTAGGATGTTCTCTTCAGCCAACCAAGACAACTGGGTAGAATTGCTCCCTTGGGCTGAATTCGCCCATAACAACATGTACCATGAGTCATCATCCAAAACTCCATTCTTTGTGGTTTACGGTCACCATCCGTCTTTTCCGGAATTTCCTGCCCTCCCACCCACCCAAGTTCCTGCTGTGGAGACTGCTTGTCAGACCTTCAAAAATATCTGGTCTCAGGTCAAAACCTGTTTAAAGAAGACATCTAACAAATATAAGTCTTTCGCAGATAAGAAGAGGCGGGCTATTCCACCACTAAAAATTGGAGATCGGGTTTGGTTATCTACCAAAAATATTCGTTTGAAGGTTCCATCTATGAAATTCGCCCCTCGTTTTATTGGTCCATATAGGATCATTCAAGTTATCAATCCAGTATGTGTTAAACTTCTTCTTCCTAAGAATCTTCGGATTTCCAATGCCTTCCATGTGTCCTTACTCAAACCTCTTATTATCAATCGTTTCTCGACTCCTCCCTCAGCACCGCAGCCAGTTCAAGTTCATCAGGAGGAGGATTTCGAGATTACTGAGGTATTGGATGCAAAAATTTCGCGAGGAGTCCTCCGTTTCCTCGTTCATTGGAAGGGCTTTGGTCCTGAAGAGCGTTCATGGATCAAAGCTGAAGATCTTAATGCTCCTGCCCTTCTGAAGAAGTTTTATTCCAAAAATCCGGACAAGCCCGGTTCCAGGCGTTCTGTGCCCACCTTTAAAAGGGGGGGTACTGTCACTCACCGGACTGTGAGTGCTTCTTCCCGGACTATTAGGAACCGTGGACGTCCTCTATCCTGAGGGACTGCGCATGCGCAGCCCTTTCCAAACCTTCAGTGTATGTTCCTTTAACTTAATTGGCAGATCAGGCAACCTCCCTATATTAAGCACCTGTGGTCAACACCACGTTGCCTGATCTTGGAGTCTCATTCCCCATGAGTCTCTGAAGGTGTTCCTGTGTTTCCTTGTTTATTCAGCCCAGCTGATTCCTGTGGTTTCCAAACCACTTCTACCTCTGTGGTTTCCAAACCACTTCTACTACTGTGGTTCCCATACCACTTCTACCATCTACTGTATCATCGTGACTGTGAGCTGATTCCTATCCGCTGCCTCCGTGCACTACAGTCTTCAAACCACTTCTCCTACTGTGGTTCCCATACCACTTCTACCATCTACTGTATCATCGTGACTGTGAGCTGATTCCTATCCGCTGCCTCCGTGCACTACAGTCTTCTAACCACTTCTACTCTACCATTTATTATTGGGACTGTTAGCTGATGCCTATCCGCTGCCTCCGTGCACTACAGTCTTCAACCTGCAACTCGTCTGTGTTTCATCATCGTGACTGCTAGCTGATTCCTATCCGCTGCCTCCGTGCACTACAGTCTTCAACCTGCAACTCGTCTGTGTTTCATCATCGTGACTGCTAGCTGATTCCTATCCGCTGCCTCCGTGCACTACAGTCTTCAACCTGCAACCCGTCTGTGTTTCATCGTGACTGTTTGGCTGATTCCTATCCGCTGCCTCTGTGCGCTTCAGTCTTCAGTCCTTGTCAACGCTCCCGTGTTTCCTTGAGTCTGCCTCCACTATTGCTACCCGCTATTCTCCGTGATCAACAGTGCCTGTTCAACTCTGCTCTCCCGTGTCCCATCGTTACTGCACCTGCTGGTTGCTATTGGCTACCTCCGTGTTCCCGCAGAGACCCGCTGCTGCTACTCCTCAGCACTACTCATCCATCTACTGCTGATCCGCTCTCCACGCTTTCCTGTGTTCCCTGCTGGTCTACCTACCCGTGCGCTGCACCTACTAGACCACCGCTTCACCCATCCAGGGACTTCGCATCCTGCCGGCCTCCTGCCGTTCAGGTATCTCTGCACTCCTGTCTGACTGCCTCCTGAACCACGGTATGCATACTTCTCATTGACTGTGCTGTGTATTGCATACCTTGCTGGACTGTGTTGGTTCTCCTCTGGAGTGTGCTATCCGCTGAGTCTATTGCCATCATTGACTGTGTTATCTTATGCTGGACTACTTCAAGAGACTTTCTATATTGGCAGTATTGTTCAGTCATCTATACATTTATATTGTGCATATCACTGTGGTTCAAAGTCAAGGTGCCCGTGTATATCTTGTGTTGCAGTCTCTCCCCGTGCACCTCCTCACATATATATTCAGTGGTACAACTTGCTGAAGGCAGACCACTGATCCCTGTTTCCTGTATCACCTGTTCCAGTATCCTCTCACATAGCAGTGGTACAACTTGCTATCGCAGACCACTGACTACCCGGATACCTCCACTTGGATTCCACTCCTTCACTCAGACAGCGGTACAACTTGCTATCTGCAGACCGCTGACTCTCATCACCCCCTCGTTTCTGTTGGACATTCCTCCTCACTATAGCAGTGGTACAACTTGCTACCGCAGACCACTGACTACCTTCACGTGTCCTTTGTCCATACAGTTCCTCGTGTATTACTACCTCCATATTGCCAGTGCTGCTAGTCATAGACTTTCCTGAGCATCTCATCACCTGCTATTTCCTGTTCCGTGATCACCCTGCTACCAGAGTACCATATTACCACCTATACTGCTCTGGTAAGCCTATCACCTGGTGATCCCTGGGTAAAGACTCCTAGTGCCCGTGACAGTAAGATCAGGCCATGACAGACCCAGATACGGAACCTACCGCTAAGGAGATGCTGCAGCATCTGGTCAGCCGTGTGGAGCAACAGGATGCTCGCCAACAGCTGTTACTTCAATGTTACCAATCGTTAACCTCCCAAGGAACATCTGGACAGACTGTTACAGCTAATATTGAAGCTCCTGTGCTTGCCTCCGTTTCCCCAGTGCCATCCCAGGTGTCTACAGCTCCTACGCTTCACCTGCCTACTCCGTCAAAATATGACGGGGACCCCAAAACTTGTAGAGGTTTCCTTAACCAATGTTCAGTCCATTTTGAACTCCAACCTCGAAATTTTTCTACCCATCGTTCCAGAGTGGCCTATCTTATCTCATTGTTTTCTGGACAAGCCCTGGCTTGGGCCTCCCCTCTGTGGGAGAGAAACGATCCAATTCTACAAGATAGTGCCAAATTCATTTCCACGTTCCGAAGTGTGTTCGATGAACCAGGTCGTGTGACTTCCGCTGCTTCCAGCATTCTTCGTTTGCGACAAGGCTCCCATACAGTAGGACAGTATGTCATTCAATTTAGGATCCTAGCCTCTGAACTTCAGTGGAACACTGAAGCATTAGTTGCCGCCTTCTGGCAGGGGCTCTCCGATAAAATTAAAGATGCACTGACTACCCAAGAGCTTCCTTCGTCACTAGAAGATTTGATCTCTCTTTGCCATCGTGTAGATATGAGATTTCGTGAAAGAGAGTCTGAGAAAACAACGGCTGTCAAAGCACCTCTTCGTTCAAACCCTCAATTTCGTCCAGCTCCATCCTCTGTGATTCCCATGGAGATAGGACGTTCCAAATTATCTTCAGAGGAGAGGAGACGAAGAGTAAAGAATAGACTCTGTATCTATTGTGCTGATTCCACGCATATGCTCAGCTCTTGCCCTAAGAGATCGGGAAATGCCAGGCCCTAACTAGTTCTGGAGAGGTGAAGTTAGGGTCCCTGGAGTCCTCTCCATCGTTTATGAAATCTAAAGTCTGCGCTTTTGAGGTTACGATCTCCTTTGCTACCAAATCCTTTGAGTCCCAGGCATTGATTGATTCCGGAGCAGCAGGAAATTTCATTTCTAAATCACTAGTGAATCAATGGTCCCTACCAGTGATCACTTTAAAAACACCCATTACTGTGACGGCTATAGATGGATCACGTCTCATCAACGGTCTCATCACCCAGAGTACGTCTCCAGTAACCCTTCAGATTGGTGCACTACACCATGAAGAAATTTCGTTTTTAATTCTTCCAGTTACGACAAGTCCGATTGTCTTAGGCCTTCCATGGCTTCAGTGTCACTCTCCCCAGATTGACTGGCGCACTCCTCAAGTTATGTCTTGGGGGTCTGAATGTCACCAGCGTTGTCTTTCTCAAGTTATTCCTCTTAAAGTACAGCAATCTTCCATCGCATATTCCTCCCCGGGACTCCCTCCTCAGTATGCTTCATTTGCCGATGTGTTTGATAAAGCTCAGTCTGAACGTCTTCCTCCTCATCGTTCTTGGGATTGTCCGATCGACCTTCTACCTGGCAAGACTCCTCCCAGGGGCCGGGTCTATCCTCTCTCGTTACCTGAAACTCAAGCCACATCTGAGTACATACAGGAGAATCTCCAGCGCGGCTTCATTCGACCTTCCACCTCTCCCGCTGGAGCTGGGTTCTTCTTCGTCAAAAAGAAGGATGGATCATTACGCCCTTGTATAGATTTTCGTGGACTCAACGCCATTACTATCAAGAATCGGTATCCCATTCCGCTGATCACTGAGCTATTTGATTGCATCAAGGGAGCTCGGATATTTACTAAGTTGGATCTTCGTGGTGCCTACAATTTAATTAGAATCCGTTCCGGTGACGAATGGAAGACCGCGTTCAACACCAGAGATGGGCATTACGAATATTTAGTAATGCCCTTCGGGCTGTGTAATGCCCCCGCTGTTTTCCAGGGTTTCATCAATGAGATCTTTCGGGACTTATTATATGTATGTGTCGTTGTCTACCTGGACGACATATTGATCTTCTCACAGGACCTGCCTTCTCATCACCAACATGTGGCAGAGGTCCTCTCCAGACTACGGAAAAACTCATTGTTCTGTAAATTGGAAAAATGTTCATTCGAATTACCCCAGATTCCATTCTTGGGGTATATAGTTTCCGGAGTTGGCCTGAAGATGGATCCAGACAAAGTAAATGCTGTACTACATTGGCCTCAGCCAACTACTCTTCGTGCCATCCAGCGTTTTTTAGGTTTTGCCAATTACTATAGACGCTTCATTCAAGACTTTTCATCCATTGCATCTCCTATTGTGGCCCTAACTCGGAAAGGGGCTAATACTAAGCAATGGTCATCTGAGGCTCTCCAAGCCTTTCAAATTCTCAAAGAGTCCTTCTCGTCTGCTCCCATTCTTCGACAGCCTGATGTGACACTTCCCTTCTTCCTAGAAGTAGATGCCTCTAATGTGGGCTTAGGAGCCATTCTCTCCCAACGCTCGGAGCAACAAAAATTACATCCTTGTGCCTTCTATTCTCGGGGTCTTCTGCCCGCAGAGAAAAACTATACTATCGGGGACAAGGAGTTGCTGGCCATCAAAGCTGCATTGGAGGAATGGAGATACTTGTTGGAAGGAGCTCGCCATCCGGTGACGATCTTCACGGATCATAAGAACTTGTCATATTTGCAATCTGCTCAATGCTTGAACCCTCGTCAAGCAAGATGGTCTCTTTTCTTTTCCCGTTTTGAATTAATTATAACCTTCAAACCAGCCGCTAAGAACAAGAAAGCTGACGCTCTATCTCGAGCTTTGGTGACGTCCTCTGATGTAGAAGAGGTTCCCAACCATGCTATTCTAGACCCCAAATGTATTTCTCTGGCTGCTTCATCCACCAAAATGCTACCATTTGGGAAGACCCTCGTGCCTCCTACTCTGAGGAGGAAAATCCTTTCGTGGTTCCATGCCTCTCGTTTTTCCGGACACGCCGGTGAACACAAGACCTTTGAGATTCTCTCTCGAAGTTACTGGTGGCCTTCAATGAGGAGAGACGTCAAAGAGTTTATTGCTTCCTGTGATTTATGTTCTCAGTTCAAATCCTCCCGCAGAACTCCAGCAGGGTTGCTGCGACCACTACCCATTCCGTCCAAACCTTGGACCCATATTAGTATGGATTTCGTTACTGATTTGCCACCAAGTAAGAATCACAATACTATTTGGGTAGTGGTAGACAGATTTTCGAAGATGGCTCATTTCGTCCCTCAGTCCGGTTTACCTTCCTCGTCTACTCTGGCTGAACATTTCATTAAAGAAATCTTCCGCATCCATGGATGTCCGTCTGAGATTGTGTCAGATAGAGGAGTACAATTCGTTTCCAGATTCTGGCGGGCCCTTTGTAAAACCTTGGGCATACGATTAGCACTCTCATCATCGTACCATCCGCAATCTAACGGACAAACGGAACGAGTCAATCAAGATCTTGAGACTTTTATTAGGATGTTCTCTTCAGCCAACCAAGACAACTGGGTAGAATTGCTCCCTTGGGCTGAATTCGCCCATAACAACATGTACCATGAGTCATCATCCAAAACTCCATTCTTTGTGGTTTACGGTCACCATCCGTCTTTTCCGGAATTTCCTGCCCTCCCACCCACCCAAGTTCCTGCTGTGGAGACTGCTTGTCAGACCTTCAAAAATATCTGGTCTCAGGTCAAAACCTGTTTAAAGAAGACATCTAACAAATATAAGTCTTTCGCAGATAAGAAGAGGCGGGCTATTCCACCACTAAAAATTGGAGATCGGGTTTGGTTATCTACCAAAAATATTCGTTTGAAGGTTCCATCTATGAAATTCGCCCCTCGTTTTATTGGTCCATATAGGATCATTCAAGTTATCAATCCAGTATGTGTTAAACTTCTTCTTCCTAAGAATCTTCGGATTTCCAATGCCTTCCATGTGTCCTTACTCAAACCTCTTATTATCAATCGTTTCTCGACTCCTCCCTCAGCACCGCAGCCAGTTCAAGTTCATCAGGAGGAGGATTTCGAGATTACTGAGGTATTGGATGCAAAAATTTCGCGAGGAGTCCTCCGTTTCCTCGTTCATTGGAAGGGCTTTGGTCCTGAAGAGCGTTCATGGATCAAAGCTGAAGATCTTAATGCTCCTGCCCTTCTGAAGAAGTTTTATTCCAAAAATCCGGACAAGCCCGGTTCCAGGCGTTCTGTGCCCACCTTTAAAAGGGGGGGTACTGTCACTCACCGGACTGTGAGTGCTTCTTCCCGGACTATTAGGAACCGTGGACGTCCTCTATCCTGAGGGACTGCGCATGCGCAGCCCTTTCCAAACCTTCAGTGTATGTTCCTTTAACTTAATTGGCAGATCAGGCAACCTCCCTATATTAAGCACCTGTGGTCAACACCACGTTGCCTGATCTTGGAGTCTCATTCCCCATGAGTCTCTGAAGGTGTTCCTGTGTTTCCTCGTTTATTCAGCCCAGCTGATTCCTGTGGTTTCCAAACCACTTCTACCTCTGTGGTTTCCAAACCACTTCTACTACTGTGGTTCCCATACCACTTCTACCATCTACTGTATCATCGTGACTGTGAGCTGATTCCTATCCGCTGCCTCCGTGCACTACAGTCTTCAAACCACTTCTCCTACTGTGGTTCCCATACCACTTCTACCATCTACTGTATCATCGTGACTGTGAGCTGATTCCTATCCGCTGCCTCCGTGCACTACAGTCTTCTAACCACTTCTACTCTACCATTTATTATTGGGACTGTTAGCTGATGCCTATCCGCTGCCTCCGTGCACTACAGTCTTCAACCTGCAACTCGTCTGTGTTTCATCATCGTGACTGCTAGCTGATTCCTATCCGCTGCCTCCGTGCACTACAGTCTTCAACCTGCAACTCGTCTGTGTTTCATCATCGTGACTGCTAGCTGATTCCTATCCGCTGCCTCCGTGCACTACAGTCTTCAACCTGCAACCCGTCTGTGTTTCATCGTGACTGTTTGGCTGATTCCTATCCGCTGCCTCTGTGCGCTTCAGTCTTCAGTCCTTGTCAACGCTCCCGTGTTTCCTTGAGTCTGCCTCCACTATTGCTACCCGCTATTCTCCGTGATCAACAGTGCCTGTTCAACTCTGCTCTCCCGTGTCCCATCGTTACTGCACCTGCTGGTTGCTATTGGCTACCTCCGTGTTCCCGCAGAGACCCGCTGCTGCTACTCCTCAGCACTACTCATCCATCTACTGCTGATCCGCTCTCCACGCTTTCCTGTGTTCCCTGCTGGTCTACCTACCCGTGCGCTGCACCTACTAGACCACCGCTTCACCCATCCAGGGACTTCGCATCCTGCCGGCCTCCTGCCGTTCAGGTATCTCTGCACTCCTGTCTGACTGCCTCCTGAACCACGGTATGCATACTTCTCATTGACTGTGCTGTGTATTGCATACCTTGCTGGACTGTGTTGGTTCTCCTCTGGAGTGTGCTATCCGCTGAGTCTATTGCCATCATTGACTGTGTTATCTTATGCTGGACTACTTCAAGAGACTTTCTATATTGGCAGTATTGTTCAGTCATCTATACATTTATATTGTGCATATCACTGTGGTTCAAAGTCAAGGTGCCCGTGTATATCTTGTGTTGCAGTCTCTCCCCGTGCACCTCCTCACATATATATTCAGTGGTACAACTTGCTGAAGGCAGACCACTGATCCCTGTTTCCTGTATCACCTGTTCCAGTATCCTCTCACATAGCAGTGGTACAACTTGCTATCGCAGACCACTGACTACCCGGATACCTCCACTTGGATTCCACTCCTTCACTCAGACAGCGGTACAACTTGCTATCTGCAGACCGCTGACTCTCATCACCCCCTCGTTTCTGTTGGACATTCCTCCTCACTATAGCAGTGGTACAACTTGCTACCGCAGACCACTGACTACCTTCACGTGTCCTTTGTCCATACAGTTCCTCGTGTATTACTACCTCCATATTGCCAGTGCTGCTAGTCATAGACTTTCCTGAGCATCTCATCACCTGCTATTTCCTGTTCCGTGATCACCCTGCTACCAGAGTACCATATTACCACCTATACTGCTCTGGTAAGCCTATCACCTGGTGATCCCTGGGTAAAGACTCCTAGTGCCCGTGACAGTAAGATCAGGCCATGACAGACCCAGATACGGAACCTACCGCTAAGGAGATGCTGCAGCATCTGGTCAGCCGTGTGGAGCAACAGGATGCTCGCCAACAGCTGTTACTTCAATGTTACCAATCGTTAACCTCCCAAGGAACATCTGGACAGACTGTTACAGCTAATATTGAAGCTCCTGTGCTTGCCTCCGTTTCCCCAGTGCCATCCCAGGTGTCTACAGCTCCTACGCTTCACCTGCCTACTCCGTCAAAATATGACGGGGACCCCAAAACTTGTAGAGGTTTCCTTAACCAATGTTCAGTCCATTTTGAACTCCAACCTCAAAATTTTTCTACCCATCGTTCCAGAGTGGCCTATCTTATCTCATTGTTTTCTGGACAAGCCCTGGCTTGGGCCTCCCCTCTGTGGGAGAGAAACGATCCAATTCTACAAGATAGTGCCAAATTCATTTCCACGTTCCGAAGTGTGTTCGATGAACCAGGTCGTGTGACTTCCGCTGCTTCCAGCATTCTTCGTTTGCGACAAGGCTCCCATACAGTAGGACAGTATGTCATTCAATTTAGGATCCTAGCCTCTGAACTTCAGTGGAACACTGAAGCATTAGTTGCCGCCTTCTGGCAGGGGCTCTCCGATAAAATTAAAGATGCACTGACTACCCAAGAGCTTCCTTCGTCACTAGAAGATTTGATCTCTCTTTGCCATCGTGTAGATATGAGATTTCGTGAAAGAGAGTCTGAGAAAACAACGGCTGTCAAAGCACCTCTTCGTTCAAACCCTCAATTTCGTCCAGCTCCATCCTCTGTGATTCCCATGGAGATAGGACGTTCCAAATTATCTTCAGAGGAGAGGAGACGAAGAGTAAAGAATAGACTCTGTATCTATTGTGCTGATTCCACGCATATGCTCAGCTCTTGCCCTAAGAGATCGGGAAATGCCAGGCCCTAACTAGTTCTGGAGAGGTGAAGTTAGGGTCCCTGGAGTCCTCTCCATCGTTTATGAAATCTAAAGTCTGCGCTTTTGAGGTTACGATCTCCTTTGCTACCAAATCCTTTGAGTCCCAGGCATTGATTGATTCCGGAGCAGCAGGAAATTTCATTTCTAAATCACTAGTGAATCAATGGTCCCTACCAGTGATCACTTTAAAAACACCCATTACTGTGACGGCTATAGATGGATCACGTCTCATCAACGGTCTCATCACCCAGAGTACGTCTCCAGTAACCCTTCAGATTGGTGCACTACACCATGAAGAAATTTCGTTTTTAATTCTTCCAGTTACGACAAGTCCGATTGTCTTAGGCCTTCCATGGCTTCAGTGTCACTCTCCCCAGATTGACTGGCGCACTCCTCAAGTTATGTCTTGGGGGTCTGAATGTCACCAGCGTTGTCTTTCTCAAGTTATTCCTCTTAAAGTACAGCAATCTTCCATCGCATATTCCTCCCCGGGACTCCCTCCTCAGTATGCTTCATTTGCCGATGTGTTTGATAAAGCTCAGTCTGAACGTCTTCCTCCTCATCGTTCTTGGGATTGTCCGATCGACCTTCTACCTGGCAAGACTCCTCCCAGGGGCCGGGTCTATCCTCTCTCGTTACCTGAAACTCAAGCCACATCTGAGTACATACAGGAGAATCTCCAGCGCGGCTTCATTCGACCTTCCACCTCTCCCGCTGGAGCTGGGTTCTTCTTCGTCAAAAAGAAGGATGGATCATTACGCCCTTGTATAGATTTTCGTGGACTCAACGCCATTACTATCAAGAATCGGTATCCCATTCCGCTGATCACTGAGCTATTTGATCGCATCAAGGGAGCTCGGATATTTACTAAGTTGGATCTTCGTGGTGCCTACAATTTAATTAGAATCCGTTCCGGTGACGAATGGAAGACCGCGTTCAACACCAGAGATGGGCATTACGAATATTTAGTAATGCCCTTCGGGCTGTGTAATGCCCCCGCTGTTTTCCAGGGTTTCATCAATGAGATCTTTCGGGACTTATTATATGTATGTGTCGTTGTCTACCTGGACGACATATTGATCTTCTCACAGGACCTGCCTTCTCATCACCAACATGTGGCAGAGGTCCTCTCCAGACTACGGAAAAACTCATTGTTCTGTAAATTGGAAAAATGTTCATTCGAATTACCCCAGATTCCATTCTTGGGGTATATAGTTTCCGGAGTTGGCCTGAAGATGGATCCAGACAAAGTAAATGCTGTACTACATTGGCCTCAGCCAACTACTCTTCGTGCCATCCAGCGTTTTTTAGGTTTTGCCAATTACTATAGACGCTTCATTCAAGACTTTTCATCCATTGCATCTCCTATTGTGGCCCTAACTCGGAAAGGGGCTAATACTAAGCAATGGTCATCTGAGGCTCTCCAAGCCTTTCAAATTCTCAAAGAGTCCTTCTCGTCTGCTCCCATTCTTCGACAGCCTGATGTGACACTTCCCTTCTTCCTAGAAGTAGATGCCTCTAATGTGGGCTTAGGAGCCATTCTCTCCCAACGCTCGGAGCAACAAAAATTACATCCTTGTGCCTTCTATTCTCGGGGTCTTCTGCCCGCAGAGAAAAACTATACTATCGGGGACAAGGAGTTGCTGGCCATCAAAGCTGCATTGGAGGAATGGAGATACTTGTTGGAAGGAGCTCGCCATCCGGTGACGATCTTCACGGATCATAAGAACTTGTCATATTTGCAATCTGCTCAATGCTTGAACCCTCGTCAAGCAAGATGGTCTCTTTTCTTTTCCCGTTTTGAATTAATTATAACCTTCAAACCAGCCGCTAAGAACAAGAAAGCTGACGCTCTATCTCGAGCTTTGGTGACGTCCTCTGATGTAGAAGAGGTTCCCAACCATGCTATTCTAGACCCCAAATGTATTTCTCTGGCTGCTTCATCCACCAAAATGCTACCATTTGGGAAGACCCTCGTGCCTCCTACTCTGAGGAGGAAAATCCTTTCGTGGTTCCATGCCTCTCGTTTTTCCGGACACGCCGGTGAACACAAGACCTTTGAGATTCTCTCTCGAAGTTACTGGTGGCCTTCAATGAGGAGAGACGTCAAAGAGTTTATTGCTTCCTGTGATTTATGTTCTCAGTTCAAATCCTCCCGCAGAACTCCAGCAGGGTTGCTGCGACCACTACCCATTCCGTCCAAACCTTGGACCCATATTAGTATGGATTTCGTTACTGATTTGCCACCAAGTAAGAATCACAATACTATTTGGGTAGTGGTAGACAGATTTTCGAAGATGGCTCATTTCGTCCCTCAGTCCGGTTTACCTTCCTCGTCTACTCTGGCTGAACATTTCATTAAAGAAATCTTCCGCATCCATGGATGTCCGTCTGAGATTGTGTCAGATAGAGGAGTACAATTCGTTTCCAGATTCTGGCGGGCCCTTTGTAAAACCTTGGGCATACGATTAGCACTCTCATCATCGTACCATCCGCAATCTAACGGACAAACGGAACGAGTCAATCAAGATCTTGAGACTTTTATTAGGATGTTCTCTTCAGCCAACCAAGACAACTGGGTAGAATTGCTCCCTTGGGCTGAATTCGCCCATAACAACATGTACCACGAGTCATCATCCAAAACTCCATTCTTTGTGGTTTACGGTCACCATCCGTCTTTTCCGGAATTTCCTGCCCTCCCACCCACCCAAGTTCCTGCTGTGGAGACTGCTTGTCAGACCTTCAAAAATATCTGGTCTCAGGTCAAAACCTGTTTAAAGAAGACATCTAACAAATATAAGTCTTTCGCAGATAAGAAGAGGCGGGCTATTCCACCACTAAAAATTGGAGATCGGGTTTGGTTATCTACCAAAAATATTCGTTTGAAGGTTCCATCTATGAAATTCGCCCCTCGTTTTATTGGTCCATATAGGATCATTCAAGTTATCAATCCAGTATGTGTTAAACTTCTTCTTCCTAAGAATCTTCGGATTTCCAATGCCTTCCATGTGTCCTTACTCAAACCTCTTATTATCAATCGTTTCTCGACTCCTCCCTCAGCACCGCAGCCAGTTCAAGTTCATCAGGAGGAGGATTTCGAGATTACTGAGGTATTGGATGCAAAAATTTCGCGAGGAGTCCTCCGTTTCCTCGTTCATTGGAAGGGCTTTGGTCCTGAAGAGCGTTCATGGATCAAAGCTGAAGATCTTAATGCTCCTGCCCTTCTGAAGAAGTTTTATTCCAAAAATCCGGACAAGCCCGGTTCCAGGCGTTCTGTGCCCACCTTTAAAAGGGGGGGTACTGTCACTCACCGGACTGTGAGTGCTTCTTCCCGGACTATTAGGAACCGTGGACGTCCTCTATCCTGAGGGACTGCGCATGCGCAGCCCTTTCCAAACCTTCAGTGTATGTTCCTTTAACTTAATTGGCAGATCAGGCAACCTCCCTATATTAAGCACCTGTGGTCAACACCACGTTGCCTGATCTTGGAGTCTCATTCCCCATGAGTCTCTGAAGGTGTTCCTGTGTTTCCTCGTTTATTCAGCCCAGCTGATTCCTGTGGTTTCCAAACCACTTCTACCTCTGTGGTTTCCAAACCACTTCTACTACTGTGGTTCCCATACCACTTCTACCATCTACTGTATCATCGTGACTGTGAGCTGATTCCTATCCGCTGCCTCCGTGCACTACAGTCTTCAAACCACTTCTCCTACTGTGGTTCCCATACCACTTCTACCATCTACTGTATCATCGTGACTGTGAGCTGATTCCTATCCGCTGCCTCCGTGCACTACAGTCTTCTAACCACTTCTACTCTACCATTTATTATTGGGACTGTTAGCTGATGCCTATCCGCTGCCTCCGTGCACTACAGTCTTTCATTCACTTCCATTCACCTGTTCATGATTGTGACTGCCAGCTGATTCCTATCCGCTGCCTCCGTGCACTACAGGCTGCAACCTGCAACTCGTCTGTGTTTGATCATCGTGACTGCTAGCTGATTCCTATCCGCTGCCTCCGTGCACTACAGTCTTCAACCTGCAACTCGTCTGTGTTTCATCATCGTGACTGCTAGCTGATTCCTATCCGCTGCCTCCGTGCACTACAGTCTTCAACCTGCAACTCGTCTGTGTTTCATCATCGTGACTGCTAGCTGATTCCTATCCGCTGCCTCCGTGCACTACAGTCTTCAACCTGCAACCCGTCTGTGTTTCATCGTGACTGTTTGGCTGATTCCTATCCGCTGCCTCTGTGCGCTTCAGTCTTCAGTCCTTGTCAACGCTCCCGTGTTTCCTTGAGTCTGCCTCCACTATTGCTACCCGCTATTCTCCGTGATCAACAGTGCCTGTTCAACTCTGCTCTCCCGTGTCCCATCGTTACTGCACCTGCTGGTTGCTATTGGCTACCTCCGTGTTCCCGCAGAGACCCGCTGCTGCTACTCCTCAGCACTACTCATCCATCTACTGCTGATCCGCTCTCCACGCTTTCCTGTGTTCCCTGCTGGTCTACCTACCCGTGCGCTGCACCTACTAGACCACCGCTTCACCCATCCAGGGACTTCGCATCCTGCCGGCCTCCTGCCGTTCAGGTATCTCTGCACTCCTGTCTGACTGCCTCCTGAACCACGGTATGCATACTTCTCATTGACTGTGCTGTGTATTGCATACCTTGCTGGACTGTGTTGGTTCTCCTCTGGAGTGTGCTATCCGCTGAGTCTATTGCCATCATTGACTGTGTTATCTTATGCTGGACTACTTCAAGAGACTTTCTATATTGGCAGTATTGTTCAGTCATCTATACATTTATATTGTGCATATCACTGTGGTTCAAAGTCAAGGTGCCCGTGTATATCTTGTGTTGCAGTCTCTCCCCGTGCACCTCCTCACATATATATTCAGTGGTACAACTTGCTGAAGGCAGACCACTGATCCCTGTTTCCTGTATCACCTGTTCCAGTATCCTCTCACATAGCAGTGGTACAACTTGCTATCGCAGACCACTGACTACCCGGATACCTCCACTTGGATTCCACTCCTTCACTCAGACAGCGGTACAACTTGCTATCTGCAGACCGCTGACTCTCATCACCCCCTCGTTTCTGTTGGACATTCCTCCTCACTATAGCAGTGGTACAACTTGCTACCGCAGACCACTGACTACCTTCACGTGTCCTTTGTCCATACAGTTCCTCGTGTATTACTACCTCCATATTGCCAGTGCTGCTAGTCATAGACTTTCCTGAGCATCTCATCACCTGCTATTTCCTGTTCCGTGATCACCCTGCTACCAGAGTACCATATTACCACCTATACTGCTCTGGTAAGCCTATCACCTGGTGATCCCTGGGTAAAGACTCCTAGTGCCCGTGACAGATAGACAGACAGACAGACTGATTTCAACTGGAAGCAGTGCTTACATATTGCTTAATTTTTGGTGGTTATTAAATAGTATGGGTAGGCAAGAAAAGTGCATATATCTTTTATTAGCATAAACTTACCCAAATGCGCTCTTGCATATTTAAGGCATTCAAAGTAATAATATTTCACAGCATTAATACAGTTATGTAC
Organism: Mixophyes fleayi; assembly: GCF_038048845.1. NCBI lineage: Eukaryota > Metazoa > Chordata > Amphibia > Anura > Limnodynastidae > Mixophyes > Mixophyes fleayi. The sequence goes on from NW_027448652.1 coordinate 237,371, forward strand.
TAGACTGGACAATGGTAAGCAGAGCCAGTACTTATATCAACAATGGCCTTATCTGTGTGAAGTTTGTATGTTCTCCCTGTGTTTGCGTGGGTTTCCTCCCACACTCCAAAAAACATACTGTTAGGTTAATTGGCTGCTATCAAAATTGACCCTAGTCTCTCCCTCTCTGTCTGTGTGTGAGTGTGTGTCTATATTAGGGAATTTAGACTGTAAGCTCCAATAGGGTAGGGACTGATGTGAATGGGTTCTCTGTACAGCGCTGCGCTATTAGTGACACTATATAAATAAATGATAATGAGGATGATGATGATATGTGTTTACTATGCCTATACACATAGCCAGCTTTCACACTTGATTGGCAGATTAATGCATCATTATTGCTAAGTTTGATAACAGTTGTCTAATACAGTGACACTGGTAGAGAAAACCACTATAGACATTCACATAAGCAGCTCTCATCATCATCATTTATGGCATAAGACTTCTTTAATTATACTAAGTTTTTGAGCAGGTCTGCATTATACTTAATTATATAAGGGAGATGTACTTTTAGTAAAAAGTAGCTCTCCAATTTCAAAAGTACATCAACGTAGTATTAATACTTAGATTTAAAGATTTTCTGGGATAAATGAAATACATTCCCAGCAGCCATCTCCCTTTGCCTCTATCTTATTGCATATTTTGTCCTAATGTGCTTTCATATTTACATGTCACCATGTTTCCATTGGCTAGTACCTTAAAGTCAGATGTCTGTCAAGCAAACTGACCAGTGACAGAATTGCTTTGTGAGGTTTACATCTTTATGACATCAAATGCTTCACATGAAAAATGCAGTTCATTGTCAAAAATCAGCTATATTAGGAGAGTGAGAATTGTGTTTTAGCATCAATTACACACTAAATATGCTGTCATTGTGTATGTTTAATGGATGTCTTTCAGTTTTAAAGATAGACAGACGGATAGATAGATAGAAAGATAGAAAGATAGATAGATAGAAAGATAGAAAGATAGATAGATAGATAGATAGATAGACAGACAGACAGACTGATTTCAACTGGAAGCAGTGCTTACATATTGCTTAATTTTTGGTGGTTATTAAATAGTATGGGTAGGCAAGAAAAGTGCATATATCTTTTATTAGCATAAACTTACCCAAATGCGCTCTTGCATATTTAAGGCATTCAAAGTAATAATATTTCACAGCATTAATACAGTTATGTACTAGACTGGACAATGGTAAGCAGAGCCAGTACTTATATCAACAATGGCCTTATCTGTGTGAAGTTTGTATGTTCTCCCTGTGTTTGCGTGGGTTTCCTCCGGGTGCTGTGGTTTCCTCCCACACTCCAAAAAACATACTGTTAGGTTAATTGGCTGCTATCAAAATTGACCCTAGTCTCTCCCTCTCTGTCTGTGTGTTAGTGTGTGTCTATATTAGGGAATTTAGACTGTAAGCTCCAATAGGGTAGGGACTGATGTGAATGGGTTCTCTGTACAGCGCTGCGCTATTAGTGACACTATATAAATAAATGATAATGAGGATGATGATGATATGTGTTTACTATGCCTATACACATAGCCAGCTTTCACACTTGATTGGCAGATTAATGCATCATTATTGCTAAGTTTGATAACAGTTGTCTAATACAGTGACACTGGTAGAGAAAACCACTATAGACATTCACATAAGCAGCTCTCATCATCATCATTTATGGCATAAGACTTCTTTAATTATACTAAGTTTTTGAGCAGGTCTGCATTATACTTAATTATATAAGGGAGATGTACTTTTAGTAAAAAGTAGCTCTCCAATTTCAAAAGTACATCAACGTAGTATTAATACTTAGATTTAAAGATTTTCTGGGATAAATGAAATACATTCCCAGCAGCCATCTCCCTTTGCCTCTATCTTATTGCATATTTTGTCCTAATGTGCTTTCATATTTACATGTCACCATGTTTCCATTGGCTAGTACCTTAAAGTCAGATGTCTGTCAAGCAAACTGACCAGTGACAGAATTGCTTTGTGAGGTTTACATCTTTATGACATCAAATGCTTCACATGAAAAATGCAGTTCATTGTCAAAAATCAGCTATATTAGGAGAGTGAGAATTGTGTTTTAGCATCAATTACACACTAAATATGCTGTCATTGTGTATGTTTAATGGATGTCTTTCAGTTTTAAAGATAGACAGACGGATAGATAGATAGAAAGATAGAAAGATAGATAGATAGAAAGATAGAAAGATAGATAGATAGATAGATAGATAGATAGACAGACAGACAGACTGATTTCAACTGGAAGCAGTGCTTACATATTGCTTAATTTTTGGTGGTTATTAAATAGTATGGGTAGGCAAGAAAAGTGCATATATCTTTTATTAGCATAAACTTACCCAAATGCGCTCTTGCATATTTAAGGCATTCAAAGTAATAATATTTCACAGCATTAATACAGTTATGTACTAGACTGGACAATGGTAAGCAGAGCCAGTACTTATATCAACAATGGCCTTATCTGTGTGAAGTTTGTATGTTCTCCCTGTGTTTGCGTGGGTTTCCTCCGGGTGCTGTGGTTTCCTCCCACACTCCAAAAAACATACTGTTAGGTTAATTGGCTGCTATCAAAATTGACCCTAGTCTCTCCCTCTCTGTCTGTGTGTTAGTGTGTGTCTATATTAGGGAATTTAGACTGTAAGCTCCAATAGGGTAGGGACTGATGTGAATGGGTTCTCTGTACAGCGCTGCGCTATTAGTGACACTATATAAATAAATGATAATGAGGATGATGATGATATGTGTTTACTATGCCTATACACATAGCCAGCTTTCACACTTGATTGGCAGATTAATGCATCATTATTGCTAAGTTTGATAACAGTTGTCTAATACAGTGACACTGGTAGAGAAAACCACTATAGACATTCACATAAGCAGCTCTCATCATCATCATTTATGGCATAAGACTTCTTTAATTATACTAAGTTTTTGAGCAGGTCTGCATTATACTTAATTATATAAGGGAGATGTACTTTTAGTAAAAAGTAGCTCTCCAATTTCAAAAGTACATCAACGTAGTATTAATACTTAGATTTAAAGATTTTCTGGGATAAATGAAATACATTCCCAGCAGCCATCTCCCTTTGCCTCTATCTTATTGCATATTTTGTCCTAATGTGCTTTCATATTTACATGTCACCATGTTTCCATTGGCTAGTACCTTAAAGTCAGATGTCTGTCAAGCAAACTGACCAGTGACAGAATTGCTTTGTGAGGTTTACATCTTTATGACATCAAATGCTTCACATGAAAAATGCAGTTCATTGTCAAAAATCAGCTATATTAGGAGAGTGAGAATTGTGTTTTAGCATCAATTACACACTAAATATGCTGTCATTGTGTATGTTTAATGGATGTCTTTCAGTTTTAAAGATAGACAAACGGATAGATAGATAGAAAGATAGATAGATAGAAAGATAGAAAGATAGATAGATAGATAGATAGATAGATAGATAGATAGATAGATAGATAGACAGACAGACAGACTGATTTCAACTGGAAGCAGTGCTTACATATTGCTTAATTTTTGGTGGTTATTAAATAGTATGGGTAGGCAAGAAAAGTGCATATATCTTTTATTAGCATAAACTTACCCAAATGCGCTCTTGCATATTTAAGGCATTCAAAGTAATAATATTTCACAGCATTAATACAGTTATGTACTAGACTGGACAATGGTAAGCAGAGCCAGTACTTATATCAACAATGGCCTTATCTGTGTGAAGTTTGTATGTTCTCCCTGTGTTTGCGTGGGTTTCCTCCCACACTCCAAAAAACATACTGTTAGGTTAATTGGCTGCTATCAAAATTGACCCTAGTCTCTCCCTCTCTGTCTGTGTGTGAGTGTGTGTCTATATTAGGGAATTTAGACTGTAAGCTCCAATAGGGTAGGGACTGATGTGAATGGGTTCTCTGTACAGCGCTGCGCTATTAGTGACACTATATAAATAAATGATAATGAGGATGATGATGATATGTGTTTACTATGCCTATACACATAGCCAGCTTTCACACTTGATTGGCAGATTAATGCATCATTATTGCTAAGTTTGATAACAGTTGTCTAATACAGTGACACTGGTAGAGAAAACCACTATAGACATTCACATAAGCAGCTCTCATCATCATCATTTATGGCATAAGACTTCTTTAATTATACTAAGTTTTTGAGCAGGTCTGCATTATACTTAATTATATAAGGGAGATGTACTTTTAGTAAAAAGTAGCTCTCCAATTTCAAAAGTACATCAACGTAGTATTAATACTTAGATTTAAAGATTTTCTGGGATAAATGAAATACATTCCCAGCAGCCATCTCCCTTTGCCTCTATCTTATTGCATATTTTGTCCTAATGTGCTTTCATATTTACATGTCACCATGTTTCCATTGGCTAGTACCTTAAAGTCAGATGTCTGTCAAGCAAACTGACCAGTGACAGAATTGCTTTGTGAGGTTTACATCTTTATGACATCAAATGCTTCACATGAAAAATGCAGTTCATTGTCAAAAATCAGCTATATTAGGAGAGTGAGAATTGTGTTTTAGCATCAATTACACACTAAATATGCTGTCATTGTGTATGTTTAATGGATGTCTTTCAGTTTTAAAGATAGACAGACCGATAGATAGATAGATAGAAAGATAGAAAGATAGATAGATAGAAAGATAGATAGATAGATAGATAGATAGATAGATAGATAGATAGATAGATAGACAGACAGACAGACAGACTGATTTCAACTGGAAGCAGTGCTTACATATTGCTAAATTTTTGGTGGTTATTAAATAGTATGGGTAGGCAAGAAAAGTGCATATATCTTTTATTAGCATAAACTTACCCAAATGCGCTCTTGCATATTTAAGGCATTCAAAGTAATAATATTTCACAGCATTAATACAGTTATGTACTAGACTGGACAATGGTAAGCAGAGCCAGTACTTATATCAACAATGGCCTTATCTGTGTGAAGTTTGTATGTTCTCCCTGTGTTTGCGTGGGTTTCCTCCCACACTCCAAAAAACATACTGTTAGGTTAATTGGCTGCTATCAAAATTGACCCTAGTCTCTCCCTCTCTGTCTGTGTGTGAGTGTGTGTCTATATTAGGGAATTTAGACTGTAAGCTCCAATAGGGTAGGGACTGATGTGAATGGGTTCTCTGTACAGCGCTGCGCTATTAGTGACACTATATAAATAAATGATAATGAGGATGATGATGATATGTGTTTACTATGCCTATACACATAGCCAGCTTTCACACTTGATTGGCAGATTAATGCATCATTATTGCTAAGTTTGATAACAGTTGTCTAATACAGTGACACTGGTAGAGAAAACCACTATAGACATTCACATAAGCAGCTCTCATCATCATCATTTATGGCATAAGACTTCTTTAATTATACTAAGTTTTTGAGCAGGTCTGCATTATACTTAATTATATAAGGGAGATGTACTTTTAGTAAAAAGTAGCTCTCCAATTTCAAAAGTACATCAACGTAGTATTAATACTTAGATTTAAAGATTTTCTGGGATAAATGAAATACATTCCCAGCAGCCATCTCCCTTTGCCTCTATCTTATTGCATATTTTGTCCTAATGTGCTTTCATATTTACATGTCACCATGTTTCCATTGGCTAGTACCTTAAAGTCAGATGTCTGTCAAGCAAACTGACCAGTGACAGAATTGCTTTGTGAGGTTTACATCTTTATGACATCAAATGCTTCACATGAAAAATGCAGTTCATTGTCAAAAATCAGCTATATTAGGAGAGTGAGAATTGTGTTTTAGCATCAATTACACACTAAATATGCTGTCATTGTGTATGTTTAATGGATGTCTTTCAGTTTTAAAGATAGACAGACGGATAGATAGATAGAAAGATAGAAAGATAGATAGATAGAAAGATAGATAGATAGATAGACAGACAGACAGACTGATTTCAACTGGAAGCAGTGCTTACATATTGCTTAATTTTTGGTGGTTATTAAATAGTATGGGTAGGCAAGAAAAGTGCATATATCTTTTATTAGCATAAACTTACCCAAATGCGCTCTTGCATATTTAAGGCATTCAAAGTAATAATATTTCACAGCATTAATACAGTTATGTACTAGACTGGACAATGGTAAGCAGAGCCAGTACTTATATCAACAATGGCCTTATCTGTGTGAAGTTTGTATGTTCTCCCTGTGTTTGCGTGGGTTTCCTCCCACACTCCAAAAAACATACTGTTAGGTTAATTGGCTGCTATCAAAATTGACCCTAGTCTCTCCCTCTCTGTCTGTGTGTGAGTGTGTGTCTATATTAGGGAATTTAGACTGTAAGCTCCAATAGGGTAGGGACTGATGTGAATGGGTTCTCTGTACAGCGCTGCGCTATTAGTGACACTATATAAATAAATGATAATGAGGATGATGATGATATGTGTTTACTACATACTTACCTACTTTCTTCAGCTCTCTTCCGGGAGCCAGCCAGTGGAGGGGGGCGTGAGGGGGCGGGGCGGCCAAAATCGCGTCATTTCGGCCCCGCCCCCTGTGACGTCATGACGCAAATTGCGTCATTTGACAGCGGGGGCGGGGCTAAACGCCGCGATTCATCGGGAATCGCGACGTTTGGGATCTAATTCTGCCCACTTCACTAGGAAGTGGGCACTTCCTAGTGAAGTGGGCAGAATTCGGGAGATTGCCACACTCGCCCGGGAGTCCGGGAGACTCTCGCAAAATGCGGGAGTCTCCCGGACATTCCGGGAGAGTTGGCAAGTATGGTTTACTATGCCTATACACATAGCCAGCTTTCACACTTGATTGGCAGATTAATGCATCATTATTGCTAAGTTTGATAACAGTTGTCTAATACAGTGACACTGGTAGAGAAAACCACTATAGACATTCACATAAGCAGCTCTCATCATCATCATTTATGGCATAAGACTTCTTTAATTATACTAAGTTTTTGAGCAGGTCTGCATTATACTTAATTATATAAGGGAGATGTACTTTTAGTAAAAAGTAGCTCTCCAATTTCAAAAGTACATCAACGTAGTATTAATACTTAGATTTAAAGATTTTCTGGGATAAATGAAATACATTCCCAGCAGCCATCTCCCTTTGCCTCTATCTTATTGCATATTTTGTCCTAATGTGCTTTCATATTTACATGTCACCATGTTTCCATTGGCTAGTACCTTAAAGTCAGATGTCTGTCAAGCAAACTGACCAGTGACAGAATTGCTTTGTGAGGTTTACATCTTTATGACATCAAATGCTTCACATGAAAAATGCAGTTCATTGTCAAAAATCAGCTATATTAGGAGAGTGAGAATTGTGTTTTAGCATCAATTACACACTAAATATGCTGTCATTGTGTATGTTTAATGGATGTCTTTCAGTTTTAAAGATAGACAGACGGATAGATAGATAGATAGATAGAAAGATAGAAAGATAGATAGATAGATAGATAGATAGATAGATAGACAGACAGACAGACTGATTTCAACTGGAAGCAGTGCTTACATATTGCTTAATTTTTGGTGGTTATTAAATAGTATGGGTAGGCAAGAAAAGTGCATATATCTTTTATTAGCATAAACTTACCCAAATGCGCTCTTGCATATTTAAGGCATTCAAAGTAATAATATTTCACAGCATTAATACAGTTATGTACTAGACTGGACAATGGTAAGCAGAGCCAGTACTTATATCAACAATGGCCTTATCTGTGTGAAGTTTGTATGTTCTCCCTGTGTTTGCGTGGGTTTCCTCCGGGTGCTGTGGTTTCCTCCCACACTCCAAAAAACATACTGTTAGGTTAATTGGCTGCTATCAAAATTGACCCTAGTCTCTCCCTCTCTGTCTGTGTGTGAGTGTGTGTCTATATTAGGGAATTTAGACTGTAAGCTCCAATAGGGTAGGGACTGATGTGAATGGGTTCTCTGTACAGCGCTGCGCTATTAGTGACACTATATAAATAAATGATAATGAGGATGATGATGATATGTGTTTACTATGCCTATACACATAGCCAGCTTTCACACTTGATTGGCAGATTAATGCATCATTATTGCTAAGTTTGATAACAGTTGTCTAATACAATGACACTGGTAGAGAAAACCACTATAGACATTCACATAAGCAGCTCTCATCATCATCATTTATGGCATAAGACTTCTTTAATTATACTAAGTTTTTGAGCAGGTCTGCATTATACTTAATTATATAAGGGAGATGTACTTTTAGTAAAAAGTAGCTCTCCAATTTCAAAAGTACATCAACGTAGTATTAATACTTAGATTTAAAGATTTTCTGGGATAAATGAAATACATTCCCAGCAGCCATCTCCCTTTGCCTCTATCTTAGTTTAAGTGAAGCCCTAAGCTGAGGGCAATTAAAATTTTGTGCTATATTTCATCAGCACTGCATTAGGAGTTAAACATTTGGTGTCAGCCAGCCTATCACTCCTGGGGGAGTGGTTTCACAGGAGGGCATAAATTACATGGGAGATGGGGGCTGGCTCTCTCTTGTCCTGGATGCCAGATAAGGAGACAGTGGCTGTGCAGTCAGGCTGAGTACCATATATTACTTGTTCTGTCATTTGTTTCATTGTTTTTCTCTCTTGCTCTTCTCCCTCTTTCCCTCACTTGGGCTTTATTCTCCCCTAACTAATTCTTCTTTCCTCCTCTGCCTCCTTTAGTTCTCCCCTTCCACAGCTCGTTCATCCAACTCTCCCCCCGCCCCCTCCCAACCCCATCTCGCTGCCCAGCTCTGTAGCACCCAGTCCCACAGTAGTATAGTTTAAATTTGGCCACCATGTCCCGTCCACGCCGTAGTGTAGGTACCCCAGCCCGCTTCCAAGAGAGCCCAGATAGTATTGCTGATGTGCGGGCGGTAGCCCCGCCCCCCGGAGCCGCCGCGGCGGCCATTTTAAAATTTCAACAAGTGCCTGCGAGCGGTGGA